>NW_022107431.1:23570291-23572499 GCF_000313985.2 Echinops telfairi | reverse complement strand
TGCAATGTCTCCCAGGAAGTGAGTGTATGCTCCTGCCTCCAGTGAGCTATTCATCTCCTTAGAGACTCCAAATGAGTTTATCAAGCTGCAACCTGATTGACAGGCTAGACGCCACCTCTTCACTCATAAATCTCAAATTGACAACAGATTATGTAACGCCACAACCGCCCCCACCTATACTACCACCAAACTTTGATTTGAATAATTGTCTTTTTCTGTTTAATATGAAATACAATACCAACAAAATTTTATTATCTTCCTTTACTTATTGTGTTAGGGTTTTCTAAAGAAACAAATCCAGGACACATAATTATATATATGTATATGTATATATATGTGTATGTGTGTGTGTGTGTGTGTGTGTGTGTATCCATATATATATATGGATAGGTGTATATAGTGAGAAGGAATGTAACAACTAATTAGTCCACACAGTAGTACAGAGGGCTCAGTTCAACTCACTTCCATGGAACAGTTAACATACTGAAGGTCCTTCAATTCAGGCTGGCTGCTGGCCCAAGGACAAGAAAGCACATAGCAGATTATGCCCTCAGGCAAGATGAGTAGAGTCTGCCCACAGGAAGAAGACATGTCAGGGTGGGGCCATAATTGCAGAAAGAGGAGAAGTACAGGCATATCAGAGGTAGGTAGCTCGGCAGCTAAGTGAAGTAGGTCCCAATGGAGCCCCAAGCTCTAGCAAAGCACGATGCATGCACCCACACCATGACATGATCCATGGGTTGGCTCGGTCCATAGGTAACGCAGCACACAGTTGAGGCAAAGGATTACTTCAAGTAGCTGTGCACTGGTCCAATCACCAGAAAGAGAGAAGAAGGCCATCCACGGAAAACCATTTAACTCGGTTGACCCCAATCAAGCTGTGACCTGACTTACAAGCTAAATTCTGCCCATGTGTTCCCATGGAAGCCATGTTGGCACAGAAAATCTAACTATCACACTTATCCATTGTGATGACTTTCCTTTTGCATTGATTCTAAAAGCTATGCGACCAGTATTTCACATACCAGCAGGGTCATCTCTAATTGATAAGTGTCAGTGGATTTTAAAGACTAAGATAGGCATTCCTAGTGATTTGCTTCCAAAAAAGAGGGAGATGACCAGTGAAAACCTTATGAATGGTACCCAGTCATAATCTGATAAGCCCCTCAGATTGAGAGGGACTTAAACAATTAAAATAGTGGGGAAGTTGCCTTCTCAAAGTAAAGTTAACCCAAATGACGTGGAAGGAGTAAAGCTTTCAGGACTAATATGCTGAGGTGGCATTCTTCAAAATCAGAACAAACAGCTTCAAACATCTATTAGCAATAAAACTATGGAGTGTATGAAGCATGAATATAGAAACATTGAAAGTTGCTCAAATAAACTCTAATGAATAATGGTCGGTGTCTGGGGCATCAGGTAGTTGAAAGGATCTGGCCTAAGTCATTTTGAGTCATTCAATCATGTAGTCTACCACGCTGAGAAGGACCAACTGAGGAACAATGACATCACATTCATCGTCAAGAAGAACATTTCAGGGTTCCTCCTGAAGTACTCTGTCAGTGATAACACTCAAACACATAAAAGGAAGACCCAATCATATGATTATTCAATTTTAAGCACCCACCAATAATGACAAATATGAAGATATTGGAAAAAGAAGTTTATCAAGGTCTGCAGTCTGAGATTGATCAAAGCTGCATTAATAATTACTGGTGACTGGGATGCACAACTAGAAAAAAGAAGAATCTGTAGCTTGCAAGTCTGATCTAACTTATGGAAGCGATATCAAAGACTATATTAAAGAATTTTGCAAGACAGGGGCTTATTCATTGGAAATACCTTTTCTCAACAACATAAACAATGGCTATAAATGTGTACCCCACCAGATGGAATACAAAAGAATCAAATCAACTACATCTGTGGAAAGACGCAATATGGAAACTCAGCATTATCCATCAGAACAAGCCCAGGGACCAACTATGGAACAGAACATCAGTTGTTCATATGCAAGTTCATGTTGAATCTGTTGGCTCAGAATATAGAAAGTACTGTGAGCTTCCAGAAGAACAAAAAAATCTATTTTGCAGGAAGTAGAGCTAGCATGCTTCTCAGAAGCCAGGACAGTGAGACTACTTGGGATATGGTGTTATCAGGAGGGACCAGAACCTAGAGAAGGACATCATGTTTAGTAAAGTTAAGGAACAA
>NW_022107431.1:23565277-23569011 GCF_000313985.2 Echinops telfairi | reverse complement strand
AGTTGTATGAGCCCCTAATAAAATGTTAAAAAAAAATAATAAAATAAAATAAAATAAAATAAAAAAAGAAAGATGTCCCCTCCAGGGACTGGCCTCTCCTGATAATGTGTCCAAAGAACTGGAGACGATGTCTTGCCACCTTCAATTCTATGTAGCATTTTGGCTGTACTTCTTCGAAGACCACTTTATTCATTCTTTTGGTAGTCCATGGTCCTTGCAATATTCTTCACCAGCACCATAATTTGAATACATTCGTTTTTCTGTCCTACTTCTTTAACCCAACATTGACATGAGGCAACAGAAGGTACTATGAGTTGGACTGCGTGCAACTTAGTTCTCAAAATGATATCTTTACTCTTCAATACTTTAGAGACCTTGTGCCGATTTACTGAAAGTAATGCATCAGCTGCCTTCTTGACTACTATTTACTATTTCTATGATGATATGCTAGAATTTTATGATAGATTTAGTATTGTCTAAGAATAAAATGAAAATTTAAGTGCTTATTGCTATACATCAAAAACTCTATCATTTTACTTTTATTCCAGCTATTTCTTTATTTCTGCTCTACTTCCTCCATATTCCACAATGATCCTCAACAGATCATTCTTTTCTGATTTATGCCTCCCTAATCTAAATGCAGGAACTCTGGTGGCACAGTAGTTTACATGTTGGTTGCTAACCTCAAGGTCGGCGGTTCAAAACCTCCAGCCTCTCTGGGAGAGAGAGAGGGCTTTCTACTCCAGTAAAGAATTTCAGTCTCAGAAACTCACAGGGCAGTTCTACCCCTTAGGGTCTCTATGAGTGAGAATTGTTCCTCTAGTCAACCTGGACTAACACACACTCCCAGGGAGTAAGAGGGCTCTATCTATTCCTGCAAAGATTTCCAATCTCAGAAACCCTACAGAGCATTTCTTTTCTGTTGTATAGAGTAGACATGACTTAGGATTGACTTAATGAGAGTGAATTTGGTTTTTCATTTGGAACCTCTTCCAAAATTAAATTGTTTTCAGGGTTTCTGGGAGAGGATATATTCCACCCAGAAGAAAAAGTAATGTCTCAGTGATGAAGATCAAATTTGATACTTCGTTTATTGAGTTTTTCTGCCTAGCACAAAGATTTCAATGACAGAGAAAACATAGAGTTGGTATATGAGGGTGTGTCCTGTCAGATGGAAAACAGAAGCCTGCCGATCTGGCCACAGTGGATTGTGGAAAACAAAAGGCACGCACCCACTTCCTCCTTAGAACTCTCAGTGCAGTCGTGCTTCTTGCCAATGTCGAGACAGCAATGCATAGCACAGCAATAGATAGCACAGAAGCAGGAGAGCCAAGCTGTCTTGAATGTGGTTAGCACTTCCAAACACCTCCATGTCACAGTTTGGCAAGTAAGGTCTCAGTACTCCCCCCATGCTCCCCCAGTCTACCAAATGGGCATTAATTTTCAGTTCTTCCAGGCTGTTCCTCGGTGCTCTTTACTGAGGCTCCCCAAGGGCTGGCTGGAAGGCAGCTTTGTGCACTTGCATCAGGGGATCGCATGTCTGTGCAGACAAAAGATCGACCTTCCCACTCAGAGAGGCTGTGATTCCCTTAGGTATGATTCTAGTATTTTCCCACCAAATCATCTGGTAAGGCTCATAAAGGATATTGCTTTCATTTCCACCAATTTCACTAAGTTCAATACTTTTAAATTCTGCATGTAAAAAGTCTTTGAGGAATTAAAATTAAAAATATATAGGGAGCAATAATAGTCTTCAATAAAATTTAGAGAGCATAGAGTAGTACTACTATAAATTACCTCCAGGAATTTCTCATTGCATTCTGCGGTTGATATGTTAGACCTCAAGCCTCGATCTCCTCAGGCAGCAAGGCTCACCACTGCAAGAATAAATCAACTCACTATAGGCTGAAGTTCACAGCAGCCTAATAGAGAAAGCTTTGGAAATATCATCTTGCCTTCTTCTTCCACTTCCTTTCTTATTAGAATCAAGGCAGTCTTCACACTATCCCTTTGACACACATAGTCTTGTTGTTCTCATTGTTGTTAGACTCCTTTGAGCCTGTTCCAACCCAAAGTGACCTTATGTACAACAGAAAAAAAAACAACAATGCCCAGTCCTACGCCATCCGACAATTGTTCCTATGCCTGAACCCCTTATTGCACCCACTGTGTCAATCCATCTCCTGGAAGGCCTTCTGTTTTGCTGCCCCTCTACTTTGCCAAGTATGATGTCCTTCTCTAGAGATCAGTCTCTCCTGAAAACATATCCAAAGAATATAAAACAAAGTCTTGCTATCCTTGCCTGAAGGAGCATTCAGACCATACTTCTCCCAAGACAGATCAGTTTGTCCTTTTGATAGTCCATGGTACTTTTCAATATTTTATTACTTTTTCCTTGGCCTTCCTTATTCCATGTGCAACTTTCACATACACATAAGACCACTGAAAATATCATGGGTGCCTCAGGTGCACTTTAGTCCTCAAAGTAACATCCTTGCTTTCAAACACTTGAAAGAGATCTTGTGCAACAAAATTACTTAATGAAATGCATCTTTTGATCTCCTGACTGCTGCTTCCATGACCATTCATTCTGGATCCCAACAAGACAAAATCCTTGACAATTTCAACATTTTCTCCATTTATCATAATGTTACCTATTGGTCTAGTTGTGGAGGATTTGGGGTTTCTTTCCATCGAGTTGTGATCCAGGCTTTAACCCTTGATCTTCATTAGCAAGTAATTCAAGTCCCTTCACTTTCAGTCAGAAGGCTACGTCATCTGCATATGACAAGTTGTGAATAAGCCTTCCTCCAATCCTGATGCTGCGTTCTTCTTCATAGAATCCAGCTGCTCTGATGAGTTGCTCATCCTGCAGGTTGAGTAAGTATGGTGAGAGGATATAATCTTGACACATGCATTTCCTGACAGTTCCAAACTTCTGTTTGCACAACTGCCTCAGATCCATGTTCAAGTTCCACATGAGCACAAGGAAGGGTTCTGGAATTCCCACTCTTTTATAGGTTATCCATAGTTTTTTATGACCCACACAGTCTAATGCAGTGGTATAGTCAATAAAATACAAGTAAACATCTTTTTGGTACTCCCTCCTTTGAGCCATGATCTATCTGACGCCAATAATGTTATCCCGTGTTCCATGTCCTCTTCTAAATCTGGCCTGACCCTCTGGCAGCTCCCTGTCAATGTACTGCTGCAGCCATTGTTGGATGACCTTCAGTAAGATTTTACTTGCACATGATATCAATGATTTTGTTCCGTAGTTTGAGAATTCTGTTGGGTCATTTCCGTTTGGAATGGGCACAAATGTGGATCTCTGGTCAGATACCCAAGTAGAGGTCTTCCAAATTTCCTGGCATAGACAAGTGAGTGCTTCTACTGATCCACTAGCTTGTTGAAACATTTTAATTGACATGCCATCAATTCCTGGAATCTTTTTTTTTTTTTTTTTGCTAATGATTTCAGGACTGCTTGAACTTCTTCCTTCAGTACCATTGGCTGTTGCTCATATGCTACATCCTGAAATGGTGAAATGTGGAGTAGCTCTCTTTGATAGAGTGGCGCTGTGTATTCTTTCCACCTACTTTGGAAGCTCCCTGCATCATTCGATATTTTGCCCATCGAATCTTTCAAGATTGCAACTGTGGCTTGAATTTTTTACTTTAGTTCTTTCAGTTTCAGATATCTTGAATGTGTTCTTCTTTTTGTGTTCTAACTCA
>NW_022107431.1:23561319-23563861 GCF_000313985.2 Echinops telfairi | reverse complement strand
ATTGGATTTCCCTAAGGGCATATAGATATTACCCAATGAGAGACAGTATTGTACTGCAAGATTGATTTTGAAATGTCCTTGATGCAAGGAATGCGACACCATACTACTTGGTTTTGCTATTCCCGGACTAGTAAATCATAGGATTTTTCTGACTCAAAATGGTGACTACCAATCCATTTCAGCTCACTAATGCCTAGCATATTAATCTTTATGCATTCCATTTCATTTTGACCACTTCTAATTTTACTAATTTCAAACATTCCAAGTTCTGATCATTAGCAGCTGTTTCCCCTTACTTTGAATCACGTTCCATCAACAAATTAGGTTTTACCATCTGACTATGTTTCGAAGCTATGCATAAGGTTTTCTATGGCTTCTTCTTCTGAGGTGGGCAACCAATTCCTTCTTCATTGTTTGCTCTTAGTCTGGAAGCTCCTCTGAAACCTGATCACCCTGGGTGACCCTGCTGGCATTTGACACACCAATGGCATATCTTCCACAATCATAGCAACACTTATGCCACCACAGTATAAAAAAATTACAAACATGTGATGCACAGTCTTGTTGTATGAGTCAAACCTTGAACTTACTCCAGTGGGTTATGTACAACTTTCTTCTTTGACAATATCGTTTCATAAAATGACATTTAAAAAATACCAGATTTACTGGCTTCATAGAGACAAAGGGAACTCCTGAAACTGAGTCCCTTAGACACCCTTCAAAGCTGGGACTGAACCCACCCCTTGCAGCACAACAACAAATAGTTCTAAAAAGTGAGCAAACAATCCAATCACAAGGAAAAAACGCCTCAGAATAATCAATCATACAGGATGGACAGGGCAGTTTGGGGCCCAAACAAGGCTTCAGAAAGCAATAAGCAATGACAAATAAAGATGGGGAAGACAGAGAAGGAAGCGGGAAGAGTGCTGTGACATTAAGGGGTTACAACCAATGCTACAAACCAAAATGGTATGTTGTTGCATGGAAAGCTAATTTTCTTCGTAAACTTTCACCCAAACCACAAATTTTAAAAAAGAAGAATGAGATTGATTTGTAAATGTCTTACTTCCACAGTTAACCTCACAGCACACATTGTTCTAAATACCTGAATGGATCAGCCCTATTTCCAGAAATAGGCTAGTAGAGTGAATGGTTGAATCAACAGCGGTACTACTCAAAAGGAGTAAGGTCTAGCTAAACTAAACTATGTTTTTTTAAATGACATCATATATATGGAAAATCTGGGCAACAAATACGGAAAACCAGAGAAGAATTGATGGCTTTTAGTTATAGTGTTGACAAAGAATATTGAATATACCATGGATGGCAACAAACAAACAAACATCTGCCTTAGGAGAAGTACAACCAGAATGCTCCTTAGAAGTGAAGGTGAAAAGATTTTGCTTTTCAATCTTTGGACTGGTTGTCAGAAGAAGAATATCAGCTTGCTAAAATGTAAGTATAATATCAGCAATAAAAAGGGAAATGCTCGGCTAGCTGGGACAAAACAGTAGCTTCAACAATGGAGTCAAACATTGCGATAGCATGCTATTCTGTGAGGATAGCACAGGAATGGGCAGAGTTTCATTAAAACTTAAAGAATTGGTAGTAGGCAACAGAGGAAAGAAACTAGGAGGCAAAAACTATTTATAGAGGTATAGCTGTAGGCATGTATATATGTAAATATATTAATTTATAATGATAGGGATAGAGGTCAATATACATACATCTTCATTAAATGTTTAGATAGCACATGGACTTTGGGCCTCTACTCAAGGCCTCCCTAAACACAAGAATACTTTGTTCTAATAACCTGGCACTCTTTGATACTCACCTTCCAGACACAATCACTAAAGACAAAATGGGTGAATAAGCAAATGTGATGAAGAAAGCAGATGGTCCCGGCTATCAAAAGATATAGTGACTGGGGTCGTAAAGCCTTGAAGTTAAAAAAAAGTAGCCATCTAGCAGGGAAGCAACTAAGCCCACATGGAAGTAGCGCAACTGCTAGTGTGATCATGAAGTGTTGAAAGGATTGGGTAACAAAAGATCCAAACCAAACAATTATATCAATTCCAATGAGGGGGGTTGGAGTAGAGACACAAAGCCTATCTGTCGACAATTGGACATCCCCCTACATGGGTTACAAGGAAGGGATGATCCAATCAGGTACAGTATAACACCAACAAAGAATACATCACTCCTCTAGTTCCTGAATGCTTCCTCTCGCACACTACGCTGACCCGGTTCTGCCTTACAAATCCCACTAGACTGGAAGACACACATTGGTACAGATAAGAACTCTTGGCACCTGGGACCCAGGAGAGCTAAACCCCTCAGGAACAGCAGTGGGAGTAGTGATATCATGAGAGTAGGTGGGGGAGAAAGGGCGAACCTATCCAAAGGTTGGATATATAGCCTTACCCCAGCTGGACAAATAACAGAAATGTGGGTGAAGGGAGACAATAGAAGGTGTGAGATATGAAATAACAATAACAATATATAATTGATCAAGGATTCATGAGGGAAGGAGGGTGGTGGA
>NW_022107431.1:23551138-23560381 GCF_000313985.2 Echinops telfairi | reverse complement strand
AAAAAAAAAAAACTATGAACAAAAAAAAGAAAAATAAGATATTGAGGGACAAGGGTAGAAGCAGAAAGACCAGATAACAGATGGCTAAAGTGAAAGAGCAAAGAAATGATGATGGCTTCTGCTAGTTTTCTCATCAGATTGTCCTTTCTCCATGATGTGCATTCCCTTGAGTCCTCTTCGAATCCCTGTGTGCTCAATTGTAATAAGTGGAGATAGATTGTGCTACTGTTAGTAACCAAACCCAAAGTAAAGCCATTGCTATCAAGTCAGTTCCAAGTCATAATGACCCTGTGCGGCAGAGTAGAGCTGCTTCTGCGAGTTTCAAGGGCTGTAAATCTTTGCAATAACAGACAGCCTCATCTTCCTCCGGCAGAGCAGCTGGTGGATTCAAACTTACGATCTTATGATTAGCGGCCCGAAAATAACCCACTATGCCACCAGGGCTCCTTTGGTTGGTAGTTACCTGTCTGAAATGTTTTTCTCTAGTGATTTATTTTAGGTTTTAAATGGCATTTTGCTTTAAGTGCATCTCTTCAATACAAGAAATAGATGGATTTTTAAGTCTGCCCAAATCTATCCCACTTACACTTATTTAACTGTTGATGCTTACATTTATCTTGCCATTTTATCTTATGCTTACATGGTCACCAGGAGTCAGCACTGACTCAATGGCAGTGAGTTAGGTTTTGTTTACTCATGTTTCTTTTCCCCCTTATCTTAGGGTTGATCTTTTTGAATATAGTTGTTGTTGTTCCATTCCATTCCTTTTAGAGGTTTGAAAGTTATACATCTTACTTGCCTTGTTCTAATGGGTGGTAAGCAAAATTATAAAACATATATTTAAATTGATATTCTACTAGATATCTAAAAATACTATGTATATTATTATCTATATTCTCATTTTATATCATTTCTCCCTAGTTTTCAAGTTGTTTTCTTGTGATTTTGAACCTATCTACTCTGACTTTCATATGTTCTTTTATCATTTTTATTTGTCTCTCTCCGACTGTCTTACACAGAGCACTTTTTACCCACATCCACCTTATTCTTTGCCTAACGTATCCATTCTCACTGAGCACTTAATCAATTATTTTGAAGAACACTGAACATTCAGATCAATGTGTCTCTCTCTCAAAGGTCCCTGAATCAGCTAAAAAACTTATCTGTCCCTCTATAAAACTTGGACAGATGGTGTGATGCAATGAATTATTTAATATGGCCCTTTTAGCCTTAGCCTTTTTAACTCACACCAAACGCTTTCATTTTCCTGATGGGGCTGCTTAACAAGGTGTGAGAAAACACTGACTGGACTGTATTAGTCAGCAGTGATTGTTCACAGGTTTAACTGTGACTGCCATCCTGTTGGATGTAAACTGAGCCTTCTAAACTGCAGGAAAGGATGGGAATTGGGGGATTTCCCTATCAGCAAGAGAGCAGAGCTAAGAGTGGAGCACATCCTTTGGGCCTGGAGATACCTGCACAATGAACTTCCTTCATCCAAGAGAAAGCTATGACAAGAGAGGAGGGGCAGGGGACCAGCAACAGAAGAACCAGTAGCCAGAACATGACCCAGACCACAGAACAAACACAACAGAGTGTTTTGCTACTGCACTGGCTTGTGGAGTAGGATGCCTCTCGGCACTTACTTTGGGAGCTGGGTTTCCTAAACTACAAAACTGGAGCTAAGTACCTTCTGATGAATGCTTACAGCAGAGTAACATGCCCTTTGGTCATTTATTAGAAATCCTAAAAGAGCTTTGTAACAGTGCATGAGCAGGGCAGAGGCCAAGCAAAGAAACTGAAGGCCAGAGGGGGACCTGGCTGCCTGCCTGCCTGCCTGCCTGCCTGGCTGGCAGAAAAGAAACGATCCCGACTGAACAACTGTCTCCTGAGCATTTCTCCTCCAAATTGTAATTCGTTCACTTTCTGAAAACCAAAGCCACATCAAACTCATTGAGTCAATGCTGACTCACAGCAACCCCACAGGGCAGAGTAGAACTGCCCCTGTGAGTTTCTGAAACTGTAACTCTTTATTTTTTTTTAAATCATTTTTTTGGGCCCTCTTACAGCTCCTATCACAAGCCATCCATCCATCATGTCAAGCACATTTGTACATTTGTTGCCATCATCATTCTCAAAACATTTGCTTTCTACTTGAGCCCTTGGTATCAGCTCCTCATTTTCCCCCTCCTTCCTCACCCCACCCCCTTCATGAAACCTTGATAATTTATAAATTATTAATGTTTTGTCATCTTACACTGTCTGACATCTCCCTTCACCCACTTTTCTGTTGTCCTTCCCCCAGGGAGGGGGTTATATGTAGATCCTTGTGATCAGTTTCCCCCTTCTACCCCACCTTCCCCACACTCTCCTGGTATTGTCACTCTCACCACTGGTCCTGAAGGGATCATCTGTCCTGGATTCCCTGCGTTTCCAGTTCCTATCTGTACCAGTGCACATCCTCTGGTCTAGCCCGGTTTGTAAGGTAGAATTGGGATCATGATAGTGGTAGGGAGGAAGCATTAAAGAACTAAAGGAAAGTTGTATGTTTCATCGTTGCTGCACTATACCCTGACTGGCTCATCTCCATCTGGAGACCCTTCTGTAGGGGGATGTCCAGTTGCCTACAGATGGGCTCTTTACTGGTAGAAAGCCTCATCTTTCTCCTACTGATTGGCTGGTGATTCCAAATAGCTGACCTTTCAGTTAGCAGTCTGGTGCTAAACTACTATGCACCAGGGCTCCTTATGAACTTCCCTAATAAACCTGTAATCATAAGCATTGTCTATGAATTTTCCGTGGCCACTGCAGTGAATTATTAAGCGCACTTGGGAATTAAAGTGTATGGGACGAGTGGGGGCTGTTGGTGTCAGAAACAGTAAAGATGGGTGGAAGGTGGGGACTTGTCTGAGCTCAGCTTTATAGAAATTGGCCCTGAACACTAGGTGCTGAAAATACCTGTGAAGATTTGAAATCTCCAGAACCCAAAGGGTCACGTCTACCCTCACGCCCCGGGTCCCCATACTTCTAAGTCTATTCCTGTGTAATGAGTTTGCTTTTCTTGGTTTGTGACCTTACAAGTGGTCAGATGCCACTTTCATGCCACATTGTTGTTTTATCAACGATGAAAAAGTCTGTGTACTAGAAACCGTGAACCAAGAAAGAAAACAAAGGAATGGAATTCATTTCTCAGGCTCCATCTGCTTCCCCCGCTCTGTGTCAAAGGCGCTACTCTCTCTGTTCCTGAGATTTTCCTCTCTCAGATGAAGCTTCTGGGGACAGGGACCCCTTTGTAATGACTCTCACGGCCTCAATACTTTTTTCTTTAGAGAAAAGCAACAAGTTTTACATCTGAACTCCTGGCTACCTTCACAGGCCACCTTCCTACTGGCCAGCTGCCCCAGGGCTACAATTTCAACCGCTGGGGTTGCCATCATCTAAGCTAGACAGAGGAAGGCACTTAATTGTTCAATTCATTATATGATTTAGGGTTACAGACTGAGTACAGTGGAAGCCTGGACTTCAATGTTAATCCGTTCTAGGAGCATCAAGACGTGACACAGGCACGTTCTGAATCAATTTTTGCCTTAAGGAATATCTGAAAACAGATCAATCTGCTCTCGACAACCAAGTTTTTACCCTAACCTTGCCTTTTTATACAAAACATTATACAGAAATTCAAAGTAAATAAGTTCAAAGTTAAATAATGTCATTTAAATAAGAAACACAACATTAACAAAGAGTTTAACAATGGCAGTAGGGCCCACACCTTGAGATTGATAGGCTCTGGATCTGTGGACGTGGATGTGGAGAGGAGGGACAGAGAGAGTCATTGTTTGGGAGGGGAATCCCCTTCCATAAAATCAACTGGGAGCTGCTTTTCAGCAGGTTTTCTTTGCATTTTTTCACTAGGACCTGGCTGGCATTCTCTAAAAAAATTTTTTTTTTAAAATAGAAATCTGTCTAATGTGGTCTGCCATTATCATCAACAATATCGATAACACGGTTAACCAGTTCCTTATCATCATGATGCTTTTTAAAAAATTCTTTCTTTGGATCCACGTTTTTTCATCTAAAAACCATACTGAAAGCCACAAAAACTAAGAAAATTATAGCAAAACGCTTAGAACACAGCCACAAAAGGGTTAAAGAACACATACTAACAACGCCAACTAACACCGACTTACGGAAACTCGAACGAACTGCTTTTGTTTACAAAAATCATGTGCCGCGTCTGATTCTGGTGTTTTATTCGAGATCTGATGCAAAATGTCCTCAACATTTCTCATTGAAATCCAATTATGTAGAGTACTGATGCAGTTGAGTACTGGGGTTCTACTGTATAACTAAACTATTTAAATACTCTTCTGGCCAGGTTATAATCTGATTTAATATATATGCAGAACCAACCATTCCATTTCTATCATTAAGCATACTCAGTGTTTCTCACTCAAAGATAAATGATGGCTCTGGGCGTAGATTGATTAGCTAATTCCTCCAGGGATACTGTCTCCCCCTGAATACAGAAATCAATGAATGTCTTTCAACTGTTTGTTTGTTTGTTTGTTTGTTTGTTTTTGTGAAGAGCACACACACAAAGCACTGGAAACAAGGTTGCCATCACCCCTATCATCTGGAATTATTGTGTCCTTTCTTGAATTAAAACAGAATTTATAATTCATCTACACTTTTGCTTGCTTGTATTTTGCCGTGCAGTTTAGGCTTTATTTGAAGAAAATGTGTTTTTCTTGCTCTTGCTGTGACAAATGGTTTTGCACATTGCTTTGCAAACCTGTTAAGGAAGACAAGGCATATCTGAAGCTAACATTTGCATGCAACCAAGATACTGTATTGCCTTCAGTGAACATTAAGAGCCTCAAGAATGATTTGCAAGACTGCAGAGGCAGACAGCATACCCTCTTTGCTTCAGCACTTCCTATTCTTAAATGAGAGAGTTACCCAGCAGCTAGTGCTGAAAAGTTCTCCTTAGGGAAGTATTTCTTTCAAAGGGAGGAGGGTTTCCTTTAAACTACTTCCCCAGGTTTCCATTCAGTACCTGAGACATCACCAGCAAAACTCCCAACATGGGATGATGACTGAGAATTTTCCATTGACAAATGATTCAGTCAATTGGAGGTTTATAAATTATTACTGGATTCAAATTACTCTAAAATATTATCTATCAGATATTCATTTACTATAATTGATGGTATTGGTTAAAAAAGGGGACGAGGGCAAATTTAAAAATAAAAACAAAACTTCTCTTTCTTTTATACAGCCTGATATATTTTTAGTTTATTTACCTATCCATCTATTTATTTACCTGTTAATCTCTATATCCTCCCTGAGAGCAAGGGCCTATGTGCATCATGTACTTTTTTAACCCTTGCACCCAGAACAAAGCCTGATATATGCTAGGTGCCCAATATATATACAAATAGGGATTATTATAGTATTCTGAGAAAATCCATAGATTTTACTTTTATCATTGTAGACCCCAAATTAATATAGTTACTAGAATAATTAGTTAGTTTTTAATAAAATGTTATTAATAACTTTTGGAGCTTAACATCACTATCTTTAAGATGGCCCAAAAGAAAAGTTTTAAGATTCCAATATACATTAAAACCCAAAATTCATTGTTGTTGATAGGTGCCACTGAGTGTATTCCGACCTACAGCAACTATGGTAGTTACATAATCTGCTGTCAATTTGTGACTTGAGAGGATTAAGAGTGAAGGGGTGGAGTCTAGTCTGTCAGGGTCATAGCCAATGAGGCCTCTGTGTGGGCATGGCTTTCTCCTGAGAATTCTGGGAAATCTGGTTTTTCTTCCTTGGAGATGGGGGAGATTCCCTATTCACTCCTTCGGAGACATTGCAGCTGACAAGAAACATGGAACTATGCTAGTGCCTGGAGCTGGAGAAACCACATGGACCTACCCTGAAGCAACCAGGTCTCTAAAGCCAGAGAAGTCACATAGAGAAAACCCTGCCAGCGCTGAGATGCTTACAACACCACTGGATCCAAAGACTTTCTACCCACTGGCCTGTGATCGTCCTGCATTCAGCATCATTGCATGTGTTTCATGAGTCTGAAGAGGACTTTACATGTTGGTATCGGATATATGGGCTAATAATGGACTTGAGTTAGGATGCTTTCTTAATGTACAATTACCCTTTATATAAAACTCTCTCTTATACACATATGAGTTTCTATGAATTTGTTCTCTAGTCTACCCAGACTAACACAGCAACCTTATACATGACAGAATGAAATATTACCCAGTCCTGCTCCAGCCTCACAATTGTTCTAGGCTTGAGCCCATTGTTGGAGCCACTGTCCTTCTCGAGGGACTGATTTCTCCTGACATGTCCAAAGTATGTAAGAGGAAGTCTTGCCGTTCTTGTCTCTAAGCACTCAGACTAAACTTCTTCAAAGACAGATGGTTTGTCCTTTAGGCAGTCCATGGTATTTCAACATTCTTCAATAATCAGTGCATGGTATTTCAATTCTTCTTTGGTCTTCTTTATTCAATGTATACACACACATACACACACAATCCACAGTCATTGAACTGATTCCAACCCATACTGATCTTATATGAGGTTTCTGAGGCGGTAAATGTTTAGAGAATCAGACAACCTCACCTTAGAGGGAGGTATACTGGAGAAATAAGCATATTTCCTACAGAAATGAATGTCATCTTGTAAAATATTAAAATAGTATAATTCCTTTATCCTTTTCTTACAAGAGAGGTAGTGAGTTTTGTTTTGTTTTTTAAGGCAAGTGTGTATGATTTTGAATTGGGGGGTACAGTTCTACTGAAAGTCAAAAGTCTTAAAAGCTTCTCTGCGTGACTAGCAGAATTCTTGCATAGATTAGCTGACTACCAAGGCAACAGAAAAGATCCCTGGTGATACTTCGGTTAAAGTGCTGAACTGTGAATTAAAAGATCGGTGGTTTGTACTTACCCAGGTTCTCCACAGGAGAAAGATGTCACATGGAGCAATATGACTCAGGAAAGATTCGCAGCCTTGGAAGTTCTATGTTGCAACTCTTCAATGTCCTGCAGGATTGCTATGTGTCCAAATTGACCCAGTGGCAACGGACATTGTTTCTGGAAGCCAATAGAGAGAGAGACCTCAGTGATGACCAGAACAACAAACCATAAAAATTTACAGAATTACCTAAAAATAAAATTAAATAAAACAACTATAATATGCCGCAGCAACAAAGATCTGAAGACATATTTTAAACAATTATTCTGAATATTCCCCACCCCCCTTTCAAATGGGCCATTGTTATTTATTTCCTTCAATCCTTTGTAACATCTGAGAATCTCAAATTTTAATATTAGAATACTCTGGAAACCAGGTTCTCTCCTGTCAGGAGCATTTGTTGTCTTAATCGTCATTGTTTGCACCTTTATGTGATATCTCTAAGGAGCAAGAGAAAAACTGACTGAAATTCCTTGACAGCCCTCTGACTGAAAGGCAGAATCTCTGTCTTCTTCAACTGGATCTTTATTGGTTACTTCAGTCAAAAACCATGGTGTGAATAACGTTATATCATGTCTAAGGTATGTTATAAAAGGCATTGAATTTTCTGAATGACACTTTGTAGATGCGTACAAGGGTGGGCCCAAAAGTGTCACTTCAAAATCATAGAGAATTTTTTTTAGTAAACAAAAATGTCACAACGGGAAACTATTGCTTCCTGCCACAGCTTCCATCTCAGTTTATATACTTTTGGAAGCACTGTCTCCCTATCCCTTCCCCATCGATTTCTGAACTCTTAAATGTACAATATTTCAAAATGGCAGTTTGGACATTCCCAAGGGACTCAAATCTGTATCTTCTCAAAGTTCTTTGAGTTGCGGGGAAAGGGTGCAGGGAGCAGGCAGCACCATAGACAGGGGAACATCTAGGGAATTAGAGTCAACAACAGGAGGAGAGAGAGATCCTGGGAGTGTCAGAGCAACAGCAAACTAGCTAAGAGGAAGCTCTAAGAGGTGGCAATATGGGGGAAGTGATGACGGGGCAGGAATAAGGTAAAAGGAAACAAATGAATGACCTGAGAAGCAAAGTAATGGATAGAGGTATTAGCATAGGTGTATAAATACATTAATCCACAAAAATTGAGGTATTGACCTATGTACACATATTTATATGGCAGTACTCTGTGGTAGTGGATGGACTTTGGGCCTCTGCTCATACCCTCCCTCAATACAAGAACACTTTGTTCTAAAAAATCGGCATTCTGAGATGCTCACACTCCTGACACAATCGCTGAAGACAAAACAGGTGTATAAGCAAATGTGGTGACGAAGGCAGATGGTGCCTGGCTATTAAAAGATATAGCATCTGGGGTCTTAAAGGCTTGACGTTAAACAAGCCGCCATTCAGCAGATAAGCAACAAGCCCACATGAAAGAAGCACACCACTGGTGGGATCATGAGGAGACATCAAGACCAGTTAATAGGCATCAGAAGACACATAACAAACAGACAAACAAAAACATTTTGTTGAGAACAAGGGAGGGCAGAGCAGAGACACAATGCCCATCTGTAGACAATTGAACAATCTAGCCACAGAGGGGGCACAGGGAAGGGATGAGTCAACCAGGGTGCAGTAAAGCATCAATGAAACACTATATTCCTCTGGTTGCTTGAGGCTTCCTCATCTTGCCCCTCCCCTACTATCATGACCCTAGTACTGCTTCTTAATTCAACTAAACCAGAGTATGTACAGAGGTATAGAAAAGAAATGGGGGTTCATGACCCACAGAATCTAGGAACAGGAGTGGGAATAGTGATACCAGAAGGGTAGGGATAAGAATGGGGAGGGGAAGGGAGAAAGGGAAAACCAATCATAATGATCGACACATCACCATACACCGCTCTCCAGGAGGAAGAACAACAGAAAACCTGGGGGAAGAGAGAAAGCGGTCGGTGTAAGACATGAAAATAATAATTTATAATCTACCAAGGGGATTTGGGGTGGGGAGGGAAGATATGAAAATAATAATTTATAGTCTACCAAGGGGTACGAGAGTGGGGGCGGGGAGGAAGGGGAAAAAATGAGGAGCTGATACCAAGGGCTCAATAGAAAGTAAATGTTTAGAAATGAATGAAGGCAGCATATGTACAAATATGCCTGATGCAATCAATGTTTGGATTGTAACAAGAGTTATAAGAGTCCTGAATAAAATGATCTTTTATTTTATTTTATGATTAAAAAAAA
>NW_022107431.1:23532592-23549428 GCF_000313985.2 Echinops telfairi | reverse complement strand
TTTTCATTATTCAAACTTATCGGCAATCATAACATAGTCAAATTTCCTGATGAAATTTTAGAGGAAAACACAATAGAATTTGAGAAACAACTGCTTTGAGGTGGGGGGCAGCAGAAAGAGATCAACAATATAGGTATCAGATTAGGGTATTAAAAAAGGAAAAGAATGGGTATGTGTGTCATTCTGGGTAGACTAAAGAAACGAATTCATAAACACGCAGATGTGTATGAGAAAGAGGTTTATTATATACAAGAGCAATTGAACATTGAGAAAAAGAGACCAGCCCAACCCAGATCAAGTCCATAAGGCCAATATTAGTCCATATGTCCGATATCAATCTATAAAGTCCTCTTCAGACTCAAAACACATGTAATGATGCTGAATACAGGACGATCACAGGCCAGTGTGTGGGAAGTCTTGTGGATCCAGTGGTGTTATAAGCATCTCAGCGCTGGCAGGGGTCTCCATGTGACTTCTCCAGGTCCAGGGCTGCATCGGGGTAGGTCCATGTGGCTTCTTATCAGAAATGTCACGCAGGGAGTGAGCCTTGTCAGTAGAGAATCTCCAAGGGAGTGAGCAGAGGGAGTCTCTCCCGCCTTCAAGGAGGAAATTCTGGAGTTCCCAGAATTCTCATGAGAAGGTCATCCCCACACAGAGGTCTCATTGGCTATATCCTGATTGATGACTAGACTCCACCCCGACACTCTTAATCCTCAAATTGACACCAGATTATGTAACTACCACAGGTATATAAAGTTTTTAAGCTTCAGTTTCTGTGTCTAGAAAGTGGAAACAATATATTGAACTTATATAATTATTATAAACCAAGAAGCGGTGATTAAGAAGACTTTATAGTTTGATGTCTGATGTTTAGTAAGGAGCCAAAACATTTCTACTTTTTATATAAAACAACAAATAATGTGGTTCTTAATTAGGTGGCTTATGCTTTGGACTGCTAAGCGCAGGTCAGCAGTTCAAAACTACCAGCTGCTCCTCAGGAAAAGAGGATTTCTTCTCCGGTTTAGATTTACAGTTTGGGAAAATCCCCAGGGAAGTTTCACTCTGTCTAATATCATCACTATATGTCAGAATTGACTCAGTAGCAGTGAGTTATTTTTGTTGTTTTGTAATACCTGGATTATGCCAATATCCCTGCCACCACTAGTATGCCCACTGAGACAGTTATTTAAATTGGAGGAAAATACATAGAAATTTTATATATATATATATATAATATATATATTATAGAAATTATATATATATAATTATGAAACCTAGATGATTTATCCCAAGGTATTTTTCATAGAAAGACATAATCTAAACAATCTCTTCCTATTTACCAAAGCAATTCCATAATTGTGCAACATTTTAGCTATTTTTATGGTCCCTAAAAATGAGAAACACAATGGGCAATCATGAGTCTCATCAGAAAGAATCGTACACCAGCTAAGAGGCAGGAGTGTCAGAGGGGAGCTGCGGCCTGCCCGTTGGCTCTGGGGTATGTTACTTCTTGTGGGAGTCTTCGCTAGTCTTGGTTCACTGAAGGGGTGGTATCGAGCCGCTGACGGTACCCATGATCACTTACGTCAGGGCGACGATGACTTATCCACTGTTTCTGTTCATCAGGATTGTGCTTTTGGCATATTTAGACGCCCACTGTTTTATTTTGTTTAACATTTAAATCATGTGATTTGAGAGAAACTGAGTAGACAGCTTCAGGTAGGTGGTGGAGGTATTTCAGGAATGACAACACCAAAGAAAAAAATAATTAGCAAACTTTTTCATGATAGCTAATTCTCACTGGGCCATGTGCTATCTATTTTTGTACAGACAGATGCCCTCTTCAATGTAGTCTTAGTTTTATTTATATAGTGAAGTTATTTATAAAGTTGACAACATCTATGAATTTGCTCTAGTTTTGTCAAAATAAATGCTACCAGTGTCATAAGATAACATTTTTGAAGCCTCTTAGATACGTGTATTCCTCAGGAGTTCAGGGCCTACTATGAAGCGGGAAGGAACTTGATTCCTTCAAAGATCCATGGAGAGAGGACTTTGCCATTTGGTTCCTCTTTAGATCTAACCATAACCCACCGGCTAATTTAAATTTGAGCAGCCTTCCCAGGTTGGTAAAATATGTCCAAACAACAAGATCAATGAAGACTTCCCAAAGTTATTTATCAAATTCTGTTCTTTGTTTTGTTTTTCTTCAGCATTATAGTACATTGTTTCCAAATGAGTCCAACAACTCTGACAAGAAATTTCTTTTAAATATTGAATGACAGTTGGAGAGGAAGCATTGTTAATTCAATATGATAGGAAATGATTTTTATTATTCACCCAGTTTTTTTTATTGATTAGTTATACCATGATGGTTCTATGAACAGCCAAAGAGCATAAAAAATAACACACTTTCATAGTAGTCAGAGATATACATACAAATGAACACCAAAGGAGATAATATTGTATAGTACCACAACGTCTAAAATAAAAGCAATAGATAACACAAGCATTAAAGAGGATATGAAAAAAACAGGAGTCACTTGTGGGAGTTATAAACTAGTACAACAACTAAAGATGAAAATAGATATACTATTAGAATCAACAATTCATCAGGTAGCATGACCTGGAAGCTCTCTCAAGGCAAATAGCTATCGGATTATTGAAGTACAATATTTGCTTTCCATCTCTAAGAGATCATTTTTCTGTGTTTTGTCAACCACTGTTTCATATACTTTGTCTTTTTTTGTTTCTTTTCCAGTAGGAGTGTAAATTTGGTCCCTGCTACTCTAGTCCAGTGGTTCTCCACCTTCCTCGTGCTATGACCCTTTAACACAGTTCCTCATGTGGTGGTGACCCCTCAACCATAAAATTACTTTTGTCGGTACTTCATCACTGTCGTTTTGATACTGTTATGTATCAAACCCCTGTGAAAGGGTTGTTTGGCCCTCGTTGGGGTCAGGACCCACAGCTTGAGAACCGCTGCTCTAGCTGGTCCAGAAGCTGAGAGTCCTTACATGGAAACACCATACTGCCATCTTGGGAACAACTGAGGGCTAATCCATAGTGTGTGTTTGCCAGACGTTTTCTTTTCTTTCTTTATTTTTAGTTGGGATTTAATACATATATAATATCATTCCATAGTTCAATCACGTCAAGTAGAATTGTACAAGTGCCACCATAATCAGCTTCCAAACATTCTTTTGCTACATGGACTCTTTGACATCGTCTCCCTTTGACACCCTCACCACTGCACCTTGTCCCTGCAAACCTTTATTCTACTTGCTGTGCTTATATGTTCATCAACCCTAGGTTTCATATACCAAAAAATGAAAAAGCATATAACACAGCTTCGAAAGGGTGACCTCTATTGACATAAAAACTCTGAGATACATTCTAATATGACAAACAAAACAATACAAATCAAAAATACAGAAAACTTTGGAAACCATACCTGGTCCAGCCTAGATCATAGGGGAATATACTTACAAAGTTATAACTGTCCAAGTCAGATTTATGTCTTTGATCTTCTATCCTCCTCTCTTCCAAGCACTCTGTTTAGTGACCGCTGTCCTCCCATTCCTCAATTCTAGAGAGGGTGAGTTCTCCAGGGGCTTGTTTCCTAGGTAGTTCGACAAATGAACCTTGGGCCCCACTGTCATCTAACATCTTCTGCAAATGGGATTCTTACAATTTAGACCCTGATACCGATCTCTTCTTTACTTCAGATTATATGGATTCCAATCCTTTGTTGACTGCTAATGGTGTGATTCTTCCATGTGGACTTAGTTGACATTTCACTTAGATGGCTGCTTCTTTGAAGCCAAACCCTTAAGACCCCAGATGCTATTTTATCTGACAGCTGGGCACCATCGAAATTCTTCACCACACTTTGCTCTAGCACCCATATCTTCTGTGTTCCCTTCCTTAGGATGAGTATCGAGCCGGGCCATGATGTAAGAACTAATTATTCTTAAGTTGGAGCTAGGATTTAGTGTGAGTCCAAAACCCATTCCTGGATCTATGTTTTTGTTTTGTTTTCCTTTTAATTTGTTGTAAGTTTAGAGTTAACACATATGTCATATCAGTCCATAGTTCAATCACGTCAAACAGAATTGTACAATTGCTACCATAATCAGTGTATAAACATACTTTTCCTTCCGAGACTTCTTGAAATCATCTCCCCTTTATCTCTCCCACCCCTCTTTACCTTCCCCTCCCCCTGAAATCCTTTGCTTTCCCTGTAGACTCAACGTCCCTGGGTTTCATTTACCGACAAACAGAAAAATAAATAACACAACTTCAAGAGGGTGACCCCCAATGTTAATGCACCTCTGAGAGACACCCTAATATGAACAAACATAAGCAAAATAAAACAGAATGCTTATCAAAAGATTGCCAGAATAATACCCATCTTAACACACCATCGAGGGCATTGATGTGGCCAGTCCTTTTTTGTCCACCAACCGTCAGGACACCACTCTTAGTACAGCTGCTTCCACTTCCTCAGACACCATGTATTTTCTGACTTAAGTCCTCAGGGTACAAGTGTGTCTGAGTAGAGTCCAGTTCACCCAGTGGAGTTCCCAAAGGGGATCTTACTGATGCAGCCTCTGGAACCTGCCCTGAAGATCCAGGATTTATTAAGGGCCAATCCACATTGGGTTTTAATGGAATTGAAAATAAAAATTTATTACTATAATTGCAGATTCTAGATGGCAACTACGTTCTAAGGAATTAACACAAATTGTGTTCTGTTGTAATATCAAAGATGGATTTCCACAGTTATTTGAAAATGTTACTATAATATTGCTCCCTTTTACCAAATATATATCTATATGTACCCAGATAGTCATCTTCTTTTTTAAAAAGAATGCAGTGGCCGACTGAATTCAGGAAGAAATATAAGGATCTAGTTCTGTCTTATTTAGCTAGACAATAAATAGTTTTGCACAATGTAAAACAATGTCAATTTTCTCATGAATTATTTTTGTTTTTGAAAAGGTAACGGTTGTTTTGAAAAATAGTTTTTATTTGTATCAATCAATTCAGAGTTTATTATTACTTTAAATGAATTAATATTTCAAATGTTTTCTTAGTTTTAATTTCTAATGTGGAAAATATCAATAGATACCACAACACAAATGAAAATCTTAGGAGATCTCTAATAAAACATTCCTGAAACCAAGGGCTTTAGAAACTTCTAGGGAAAAACCACACAACTTCATCCCCACCTCTTTTTCTTCTTCTTTTCTCATTTGAGATTCTCCTGGTAACCTTTCTTCAATGTAACTCCAGCCCCTGATACTTCTCTGCCTGCCCCTGTCATTAACCTCTTTGCTGTGCTCTGCCTCTTTTAACAGGGTCCTGCCTTGATGTCCTCCAGGGTCGGGAATGTAATCTCTGTAAGCCAACTCTGTATCCAGTCATCAGCTACCAAGGTCAGAACTGCTTGGTACTATTGTCGACTTAGTTGGCTCTCTGTTCATTGCCTCCTAGTAAATACATTTCTGATTCCAATTATAATGTGTCTTCTCTTTATTTTCTGTGTGCAGTGTGTTAACCTAACTTTCTCAGTTATATTTTCTTATTGCTTATTCTTTATATAAATTCTTTATTTAAAGTATATAAATTCTTTATATAAATAAATATTCTATATATTTCTTATTGTCACACATCTGTCTGTTTCCATATGAATTTTAGATGCTATTTCCTGATTCAACAATAGAAAACAAATCCAGATTTTGACAGATAAAAGTAAATGAATAATTTCAAGGAGTGTTTGAATTTCAACGTTTTAGTGAATTTCAGTAGTGAAGTGTACCTTCTGGTAGGGTTAAGTGTGCCCATATTTCTGATAGGGAGATATGTGGGGTGAGGAGAATTTCCTGGTGCTCTGAAAACCAAACATTGTCTGCCTTGTTTACAGGACTCCCTCTTTGTTCTTCCAATTCCAATGGTACAGAACTTTTAACGATTTCACTTTAGGTGGTGGGGTGATTTTGTACCTTATAGGTAAATGGAGGATCAGAAAAATGATTTTGCATCTTAAAAGTAAATGGAGGAGGAGGAGAAAAATCACTTTAGATTGAGTATGAAAATGTGCCAGGCCTTTCTTCAAGATTTCTCAGGGTAGATTCACACTTCCAACTTTTTGCACTAGCCAGGAGCTCCACCACTTGTCTGTCAGCTTGTTGTACTGTGGTGGCTTCTGTGCTGCTGTGGTGCTGGAAGCTTTGTCACTGGTGGTTCAAATACTAGCGAGGTCACCCAAAGGAAGCAGGTGTCCTCAGAGCTTCCAGTTTAAGAGCAGACTACAAAGAAGGAATAGAAATGTGTGTATGTGTATATATGTGTATATATATATATATATATAAAATAGAATTAGCCATTGGAAACCTGATGGATATCAGCAGAACATTGTCAGCTACTGAAAACAGTATGATGGTAGCAGAGCCTTGTCAGATATGCTGCCAGAAGATAAGCCCTTCAGGTCAGAAGGAATTTAAAACATGTTGCCCTCTCAAAATAGCATCAACCAGAATGGCATAGGCAGAATGAAACCTTCGGGACCATATTTGATGATAGAATACACCTTAAAATGTGAAGAAGCAGCTACAAATGTCTATTATTAATGGGAACTTCGAATGTAAAGTATGTATCCAGGAAAATTGTAAGTCATAAAAAATTAACTTGAATGCATAAAGATTGATGTTTTCAATGTTCGTGAGCTGAAATGGACTGGTATTGGCCATTTTGAATCCGAAAATCATACAACTTACTATGTCAGGAATGACAGATTCAAGAGGAAAGGCAGCAAATTCAGCATAAAGGGACATTTTAAGACCTATCTTAAAGTACAATTCTGTCTATTATGGTATTGTTTCCATCCACATACAAGGAAGTCCAGTAAATACAACTATTTGAAATTTATACACAAACTACTAAACTGAATTATGCAGAAATTGAGGAATTCTAGCAATGTTTCCAGTCTGAACTTGATCAAACATGTAATCAACATGCACTGGTAATTACTGGCAATTGGAATGAAAAATTGGAAACAAAAAGGAAGGAAAAGTAGATGAAAAAAATAGTAATAGAAGCAAAGCCAGAGATTGCAATGACAGAGTTGTGCGAAACTAAAGACTTCATAGCAAATACCTTTTTACAGCAACACACAACTATACACATAGACCTCTCCAGATACAATACAGAGAAATCAAATTGACTACATCTGTAGGAAGAGACAAGAATCCCTGGTGGTGGAGTGGTTACATATTGGGCTGCTAACTGCAAGGCCAGCAGTTCAAAACCACCAGCTACTCCTCAGGGAAAAATGGAGCTTTCAACTTACATAAAGAGTTACAGTCTCAGAAACTCACAAGGGCAATTCTACTCTGCCCTATAGATTGGCTATGAGTCAACATTCACTCAACGGCAATGAGTTTGGTTTGGTTTCTCCTGGGAAGAGACAGTGGAGAAGCTCACTATCAGCAGCTAAAATGAGGACAGGGGACTGCTGTGGAACAGATCATCAATTGCTCATATGTAAGTTCGTGTTGAAGCTGAAGAAAATTAAGATAATTATATGATATGGTAATTATAGGCCAATAAATTTTTTTTACAAATAAGAGTAAAGCAAATTCATAAGAGCCAAAATATCACCTTGAGTGTATTCCATGTGAATTTGCAGAACATATCAAAACCAACTTTTAATCACTGAACATTGATGACAGGAAAACCGATGAGCTGTGGGATGAGATCATAAATATCACACATAAAGAAGGCAAAGGTCTCTAAAAAGACAACAAAAAAGGAGATCAAAATGGTGTCAGAAGAAACTCAGAAACTTGCTCTTGATTGTGGAGTAGGT
The DNA here is from genome assembly GCF_000313985.2 of Echinops telfairi. Classification (NCBI taxonomy): domain Eukaryota; kingdom Metazoa; phylum Chordata; class Mammalia; order Afrosoricida; family Tenrecidae; genus Echinops; species Echinops telfairi. The sequence continues at coordinate 23,541,555 of NW_022107431.1, read as the reverse complement.
AAGATAAATGAAAGAAATAATGCAGTCAAAAGCTGAAGAGAAAAGTACAAGGGCCAGCTCAAGAAGATAAACTAAAGTGTTATAATGGAATGTGCAATTGATGTATAGGTAGAAAATCAAAAAGGAAGGGCACCCTCAGCAGGTCTGAAACTGAAATAATCAAGAAAAATTGAAGCCTTAAATTGCAATCTTGAAAGACTCCCTGGGCAAAATATCAAATGAAGCAGGCAGTCTCAAAAGAAGATGGGAAAATATATAGTCAGTGTACCGAAAGAGTCAACATTCAACCATTTCAGGAGACAGCATATGTGCAAGAACCAGTTGTACTGAAGGAAGAAGACCAAGCGGTACTGAAAGCATGAATCAAAAGCAAGGTTCCAGGGATGGATGGAATACCAGTTGAAATGAAGCACTAGAAGCACTCACTCATCTATGCCAGGAAATTTGGAACAAAACTACTTGGCCAACTGCCTGGAAGACATTCATATTTGTACCGATTCCAAAGAAAGCTAACACAATGTAATGTGCTAATTATAGAACAATACCATTGTTGTCATATGCAAGTAAAATTTTGCCGAAGCTCATCCAAAAATAGGTACAGCGCTACACGAAGAGGGGGCTGCCAGAGGTTCAGGCTGGTGTCCGATGGATCTTGGGTCAAAGCAGAGAATACCAGAAAGATGTTTGCTTGTGTTGTATTGACTATGTAAGGTATTTGACTGTGTGGTTAGCCTTGAACACTTAACTGTGCTCATAAAGAACCTGTACATGGATCAAGAGGCAGTTGTGTGAACAGTCAAAGGGAAGAGTGCATAGTTCAAAATCAGGAAAGTATATGTCAAAGTTTTACCCTGCCACCATAGTTATTCAATGTGAATTATGAGCAAGTAATCAGGGAAGATGAATTAGATACAGAGGGATAAAGTATCAGGATTGAAGGAAGCCTTATTATCACCCTGGAATATGTAGAACAGAAGTACTCGATGATGATTAAAAATTGTAGCCTTCGGTAGGAATTACATTCAATATAGAGAAAACCAACATCCTCACCACTGGACCATGGTAAACCAAGAAAAGGTTGAAGCATTCAAGGATTTCATCTTGCTTGGGTCTATAATCAATACTCATGTAAGTAGCAATCAATAAATCAAAAGAAGTGTTGTATTGGGTAAATCTGTTGCATAAGACTTATTTAAAGTGTTGAAAAGCAAGGGCATTACTTTGAGGACTAACATGTGCAAGGTGAAAATTGAATAAAATGGAAGAGGAATGGATGCATTTGAATTATGGTGCTGGTGAAGAATGTTGAAAGAAACATTGGCTGCCAAAAGAACAAAGAGGTCATCAAAAAGTACAGTGAGAATATTCTACAGAAGTAAAGAAGGTGAGATTTTGTCTCGTGTACTTGGGACATATAATCAGGAGAAACTCGTCCCTGGAATGGGACATACATCATGCTTGTGAGAGTAGAAACCTCCCTGCCATTGAGATGATCCAACAGGATGGGGTAAAATGGGCCCTGTGGACTCCTCAGACTCCTTCCGAGAGTTCAAAGCCTCGTCTTTCTCCTGCAGAGTGGATGGTAATTTTGAACTGCTGCTCTTGCAGTGAGCAGGCCAATGGGTCACCACTATGTACGTCACCAGGGCTCCCGTGAGAAACGAGAAGGGTTGTCAAACTGAGGAAGAGCCTCGACAAGATGGATCGATGCACTGACTACAACAATGGACTGATATATAAGAAGAATTGTGAGGCTGGTGCACACGGGGGTGTTTCTGTTGCACATCGGGTCACACCTAGTTGAAACGGACTCCGAACTCCATGGCAACTAGCGACCACCACCACCCAGGAACTAGTTTTTGTTTTGTTTTATTCCAAATCTCTAATTTTAAAGCATTGTTTCCAAAACTCGCCTAACAATACTTCCTGACCCGATGTCTCTACAGTTTAGCACAGCATACAGGCAATTTATCCAGTTTGCTGGTGATTTATTTATCTAGAATCGCATGCTGTCATTAACAAATACATTTACTTCTCTGAAGTAAGATTTCCATCAGATGATTTATAAAACATAATACATTTTCCCCTCTGACCATAGTTGAGGGATCTGAATAGCCTTGTTATCCCACAGACAGCATTATCATGTTTTTTACGGCTGATACAGTTAAACTGAAATGTAATATCTTATCATTTGATCTCCTTTTTGAAGCATTTTAAAATAGTTTTTTTTTTTAAGTGAAGGGGAAATACATATGGATTAAGCCACTGATTAATCCCTTCTGACGATAGACCAGGGATTTGAATGGCTGGACCACCATGCAGAGTACATTGGAAAGTGGATATTACAGATGCAGTTAAATTAAAATTTAAAACTTGATCATTTGGTATTCCTTTGACCCATTTAAAATTTGTTCCAATTGTTACTACTTTCTACTTTCTTGATTGAAGGTTTTCTCTGTTTTACTTTGTTATTGTTGTTACGTTTTCTGTTTATTGGTTTGCTTGTTTTTGTAGGTTTGTCTGCATATGAGATCCAGAGTAAGTAAATCTATAGAGACCTTTCTTTACTGGATGAATGGTTTCTTGGAAGTATTACCGGGGAGGTTGGGGGAAATGGGTAGCTAATAACAATGAGTGGAAGAAAAAAGAAAATGTCTTTAAATTGATTGTGGTGATGATTGTTTAGTTCTTCTTAATATGACTGAAATATTGAATTGTATTATATGTACATTTTAAGCCAATAAAACTGTTCAAAATAAATAAAATAATACATAAGATCAATCATTGGAGGTTAGTTGCAGAAAGGGAGGTAGAGAAAAAGAGGAATTCTCCTAATTTAGAGTTTCCCACTCAGATGAATATCCAAATCCCTATCATTATGAGAGAAAACTTTTCATATGTCTTTAAGAGTGCAAAAAAATCATTTAGCTATGTTCTAATACAAGTAGTCTTCAACTTCTGATGAGGTTCTATGCTAATGACACTTTATAGCTTTGTTCTGTAGGTTGAATACCTCTAAGTTTAATATAAATTTCATTCTTATTGCCTTTTACTATCAATATCTTTATAAATCCAATATTCACTTGTCTTTGGAGCTTAGAAAAATTACATAGAAACTTATATATTTTAATATATACCTAAAAATAGGTACAAATCACAAACCTTTCCACTCTGACAATAAATAACATTTGGAGGACACTGGCATTTTGTCTGTTTCAGGAATAACTCTAGTGGAAGATTCTGGATGATATGAGATTATCCCAGGGAATAGGAATGAAATTGTAGTCAGAAAATTCGTGAGCTTTGGCCTTTTCTGGTTTTGCTCCCCCCACCCCAACCCCGCCTCCACCCCCATATATTACGTGGTAACACCTCTCGGCTTCTCCAATCGCCCTATCAGCTTGACCAATGTTAGCTTTGGGGCCATATTTTCCAACAGTGGAAGTTTTACTTTAATTTTCCTTAAATCCAAGTAATCCTTCTATGTAAATTATTGACAACTTCTCTCCTTCCTCTTTCACACTATGTCTTTCTTCTTCAGCATTTCTTTTCTATCCAAAATGCATTAAGTCCGAATCTGTCAATTTCCCTTTTCCTGATCTGGGAACTGTTTGCCATCGATGATATCAACTTCTAAATCCAACATTCTTACCATATGGACAATTTTCCCCACAAATATCTTCGATTATGCTGGTCAAATACTTGAATCGTATTTACATAGCTCAGCATTTGCACCAAGTCCTCTTTGTGCATTTCCCCATAACTTCCCCCCCCAGAGGATGCAATGTTGCAGATACACCGACAGTCTGAAGTGCAACTCACAGTAACTCCAGTGTGTGTGAACCGGTTCCCATGTGTATATATGAGGAGACTCCAAAAAGTTTATGGGAAAAGTAGAAGGAAAAGAGAATGGGAATTTTGCATGAACTTTTGGAAAATGCCTCAGAGAATACTGTGGAGTGGAACAGGGGTAGCACTGTGCTCTAACATGCCCCTGGTGCTCCTTGATTTGATTGTGGCTGTGGAAAGATTTGGATGACGAAGAATAGGATTTCCTCAGAAATTATTCCATTTTTAACTCTCTCACTACATTTCTCTTCTCATTTGAGGGTCTGGACTGCTCACAAGAGCAGGCCAGGATGCATCACCCTCCTGAGCCCTGAGTACTTTTCATTTTGCATGTGGCCCTGTGGTTGTTAGCTAACAAAACTACATAAAACACTGATGAGTCAAGCTTACCATCGTGTGTGACTGTTGCTGAAGCTATATTCCAGTAATGAGGTCTCAGAATTATTATCACCTGCAGAGAGTAGTGCTCCTCTAGTTTAAAACATTGATGTAAAGACAACATTTAATGGTATTGTTTCCTTTTATATATTTATTCTTATTTTTTCTTGGTGTAATGATATCTCCACATAAAACATAGAACACATGCACAGCTTGCTGATGTTTTGTTCATTTAAAAAGAATGGTTCGCATCTGTTTTGGGCTCTGCCATCATGTTGATAGCGTCCATGGGTTTTCAGTGACATGCTAGAACAATTAAATCAAATCTGTCTTCTATGAAAATCTTTCAAAATTCAGCAAGTCGTTTTTACTTTAGATAATATGCTTGTGTACTCTTGTTTCCAATGCTATGGTATATTGGTCACATGAAATCACATTGAAACTGAAGAAACTAAAATGCTGGGAGCAAGGGTGATTATGTTTTTAAAAATAAAACACTTTTATAAATGCATTGCGAAACTATCAGGAAATCAAGAAGTCCCTAAAGCTCTCCAAATTAATAAGACCATAAAACCGTACTAGGTAAACAAGCCCCCAAGCTAATATTTATCTTGGGATTATCCCCCAACTGGTTACCTTGAACTTGCATAGTGATATGTTAAGTGGAAGAGGGAAGATAAAGCACAGGATGTATCCAACATAGTAGTCTAGTAAGAGATAAACCCACAGATTAGTACCTCTAAAGGGCTATATTAACATTATAAATGAGAATTTTACAATAAACCTTGTCCTGTGAGAGAGTCCAAGATCAAGTAAGGGGAAAAAAAACAATCTCTCTCTTAAATTTCAAAATCCAAAGCTCCGTTCACACTACCTAAGAGATTCAAAAAGTGAGAATTTCATTTAAACCCTAGGCACTAGCAGAATCAAATCCAAATCTCTGTAGGAGATCAAGTTCAACCCAAGTCTCAAAGCAAAATGAACAACAGCCTGCCAAAATTACAAAACAGAAGGAAATAGAGACCTTAGGAGAAATAACAGTTGGAGCCCTGGTAGCAAAGTGGTTATGCATTGGGCTGCAATCCACATGGTCGGCAGTTTGAAACTACCAGCCGTTCCATGGGACAGAGACTGGGTTTCCTACACCAGTAAACAGTAACAGTCTTGGAAAACCCACAGGGGATCACTATGCGTCAGCATTTTCTTAATGGCAGTGAGAGAAGAAATAACAGTCAACAGAGGGAGGAAAATCCAAAGTGAATTCAGGTATTAAAAATAACATTGTGCAAAATATTAAACAATAGTGTTTACTAAAAGAAAAAAGAAGTTTAATAAGCGACCCTATGTACAACAAAACGAAATAGAGCCCAGTCCTGTGCCATTCTCACAACTCTTCTTATGTCTGAGTCCTTTGTTGCTGCCACTGTGTCAATCCATTTGTCCCTGCCCCTCTACTTTACTAAGCATGATGTCCTTCCCCAGGAACTGGTCTAACAACATGTCCAAAGTGGGGAGACAAAGTCTCACCATTCTTCCTCTAAGGAGCATTGCCCTGGCTTGCATCATCCTCACAATTGTCAGCCACCCTGCGTGCATTTTGAGACCATGGTGCCTCTCCAGTTCACTGGAGTTCTCGCTCCTGCCTGCTGGCCTCGATGTCACTTACCATGTCCTCTCCCAGTAACGGATCCGTCTTGAGGGCATATCCAAAACAAGTTATTCAGACAGTGTTCTGTTGTGAGCCATACAGATTTCTTTAGCTATTTTTCAGTAGTTGGTTACCAGGCCTTTTTTCTTAGTCTGGGAGAAGGACATCATGGGTATTTCATTCACATCTACCTTTTATTGCCCTAATTCTCTTTCCATCACTTTTGTGAGGTGATGGTGGCTGGCATTGTTGTGGAAACTATGCCACAGATATTTAAAATATCAAGCTCCGAAGTCACTGACTGTTGGTGACCCACCCTGCTGTCTGCTACCTGTGGGCAGACTGCCTGCCTTGACTGAGGGAAGACTCCCCTGTCTGCTTCCTTGACTGCACCCAGCAGCCCACATGAGTTGAAGGACTTCCAGTATATTAACTTTTCCAAGAAGGTAAATTGAACTGAGCCCTCTGAACTACTCTGTGGACTAATTAGCTGTTATATTCCTTCTCATTACATAAATCTATCTATCTATATTCATAAGTGACCTGGTTTTGTTTCTCTAAAGAACCCTGCCTAACACAGGAAGAGGAAAGATTTCAAAAGCATTAGGAAAAAAGGCATGTTCCTAAAAGAGTGACTATAAAATAATCAGATGAGCTCTCAATAATAGAAGCCGGAAGAAAAATCTGAGAAGGCTTCAGAAAAAAGCCTGTAGGAAAATGCGATTAAAAGAAAATAATTTTCCAGAAACTTTTTTGATGCCCTCCCATATATCTTTAATGAGTTGACATAATACCAAGGTTAGTAAAAATACTGTTGCCACATACATCGGTTTCTTCCAAACAAAATATCTCTGGAATCAGTACAGGGCTGCAGACAAATTCTCTCAGTACAATATTTGTCTTAGTCTAGTTTCCAAAAGTCATTGCCATGAAGTCAATTCCAACTGTTAGAAACTCCATACAGCGTCTCCAAGGCTGCAAATTTGTATGGGAGCACAGAGCTGCATCTTCCTCCGAGCTGGTGGGTTTCTACCACCAAGCAGTCCAGCCCTTACCCTACATCCTTCTTGATCTCATTATAATGCTTTTTTTATATAAAAAGAGAGGAAGAAGAGGAAGAAAGGTCCAGTGGCAGCAATAGCTTCTGTGTAGGCTCGACCAGTTAAATTCAAGGCTGAGAGATCAGTTGAGAAGGTCTGAGTGACTATTTCTTAGGATTTGAAAGGGTTAACCCTGAAAGTCTTCCCCAAAGGACAAAGGTTGCTTGGAGGACTTATTTAAAGTCGTTTTAGGAAAACAGAACACCGTGTTGTTGAGGAAAAGGCCAGGAAAGTTGCACCAAGGGAATCTCTTCCATCATGACAAAGCCTCTGCTCATTCTTTTTCAGCTAGCCGGGGCTACTCTAGAAAGTTTTCATTGGAAAACCTTTCCCCATCCACCCTTCACGCACCCCTGATCTTGAGCCTTCAGACTTTTTTGGTTCCCAGCACTCAAAAACCATTGAAAAGGAACACAATTTGAGTCCTTCAAAGACGCCCAAACTGCAGAACAATGACAGTAAGTAACTTAAAACTTGAAATAACTTGTGTAACCAAGAAGTCATAACGATTACTATGAAATCAGTTAAGGCAACAATAAATAAATAACAGGGATCAGAATAAGTTCATAAAAGAGGAGAAGGAAAGAAAAGAAAGAAGTGGGGAAAGCTAAAAGCACATTTGATGTCAGAAATCAACCCAGAGAGAGGTAGAACTGGCTAGAAACACCTCGGTTAAAATTTGAAGATTTCAAAATAGACTAATAAAAATAAATCTAGGCATTCGTAATCCACAAAGGAAACATTCAAAATGAAAGGACCTTGTAATGTATAAAGCCAAATGAAGATAAATACATTTCAAACAAATAGTAACCAAAGGAAACCTGATATAAGGCAAAAGGGCCTAAGATCAAAACAAACAAAATGAAAATCTTTCTAGAACTACTATTAATATATCATGTTAAGTGGTTCAATTCACCAGGAGAATATGACATTCCTAAGTCTGGATACTTCCAACATATTAGCCTCCAGCCATATCTACAGCAAGAGTGAAGAGTGTTACATGAGGTCCCTGTCGTGATAAGACATTTCAACACATTTCTCTCACCAATCAGACAATTTTGTAGCAGATTTCAAAAGCAAAATTTAAATGTTGACATATATAAAACTTTATGCTCATGAATGGGAGCATGCCCTTTATTTCTGAAGCCCCCGTGAAAACCAGTTCTGTGTTGGTCTCTAAAGTTTCACTTCAACCAGCTCCAGTAGATTGGTATTACAACTTGCCTTCTTTGAATCCAACAAAATTGATTTGGAAATTATTATCAAGAATTACCAGAAAAGTACTTATATTTAAAAGTTTTCATAATATTATACATATGCATATGCATGTATGAATGTGTTCATACTGGTGATTGAAGAAAAGAGAGACTTGTATCCAAATATACGGGTGAATGAAGTTGTGTATATTGTGAATGATGCAATGACAATAAGTGAATTGAAAAACATAAAAGTATTAAAAGTATTTTCTTCCAAATAAATTAATATCAAACATTATACTACATGTATATGAATGCATGTGTTTATTAATAAATAAAAACTATTTAAAATATAAAGATGAAAAATGAGGCAACCACATACTTGACCTGATTTAGAAAATGCATTTAGAACATACGATTTAAATTTTCTCACTGCAAATGAAACCACTTTACTTTACTTGAGTTTCATCTTAAATAACCCACTGCAGTCAAGGCCGTTCCAATTCATAGGAACCCTATAGGATCCAGGAGGCCTGCGCTCTTGTCTTTCCAAGGATGTCAGTGTTGCAGAAGTGACTGCAGTCTTTCTCCTGCACAGCAGCTGGTAGGTTCAGATCATTGACCTTTTGCTTAACAGCCAAGTGCTTAACTGCTGTGCCACCAGAGCCCCTTTCCTCCTCAGAGAGCTCCTCAAACATTGACATGTTGGTGACCATATTTTTTCATGTAAGAATTAGCTGTCTTACATGCTGAAGAGTTTCAAATTTTCTTTTTATTTATTTATTTATTTTT
>NW_022107431.1:23518756-23531676 GCF_000313985.2 Echinops telfairi | reverse complement strand
ACAATCACAGTGGGTAAAATTTGAAAATTTGATGCAATAAAATTCCATAAATATAAGTCATATTCAAGAATATAAGTCATAGTATTTGGTAAATTAATGTGGTTTCTGTTTTTTACATTAAAAGCCTCTACCATATGGTATTCTAATTGAAAGTAAATGTGTGAATAAAAACGGATTAACGAGGCAATAGGAAATTTTCATTAGAAGAGAGATGTTTAAGTAAGTTATCTCTAATAGGTGTCACTGGCATAGATGATTTATGAGACAGAATATATATAAAGCAAATTTTCTATTAAGACAGTAATGACCTACTGATGGGGAAAAGATGTAGAAAAGAATACCAAGTGTAACAAACATTACCAAATGCCTTTCCAAGGTGGTTACTATTACTTGAAAATATCTCCAGTGGCCAATGCTTAGAAGGTGCACAATAAGTCTTTTCTGGGTGAATTAACAAATAAGTGCATGCATGCATGCAAAAAAAATCCATTTATAGCTGAACCATTTGCAGCCCCTCCAAATCTTAATAATGGAAGGGAAAGAGACAGAAAGAAACAGAGAGACAAAATGAGAAACCCGACTCATTTTTCCACTAAACAGCCAAAGGCTGAACTGTGAGATCAAGATATATGTGTTTTGCGTGATGAAATTTCCCTGGTTTTGATATTTGCCAAGGTACATTTATCTGAATAGAGATTTATTTAGGGCTATTAAAAAAAACAAAAGTAAAACTGAATAGAGTAAGTGAAACATTAAATGTATTAGATAAAACTTCTATAATCTATTCAACAGTGTCAACATGGCCTTCAATATGAACTTCTCAAATACAGTCTCATTAATATTATTACTCAAAATCCAGAAAGCATTAGTGGATTCTATACTCATTTGAGAAGTCCAGACCATTTTGGAGTTCATGTTATTAGAGTACTTCTGGAATTCCCAATGTTTTACACATATGTATGTCTGTATGTCATTTTAGGATTGGTCATTATGATCGGCCATGGGGTTGGTAATTAGTCACTATTCCTCAATGGCAATACCTACTAATCTCCTTATGCAATAATAGCAATAATAAATATTTGGGGGTTTGCATTTTTCCCATGGTGGTATACAACAGCTAATTTCTCAACGACAAAGTAAAAGGTTGGTGGCCTCAAATACACCTAGAAGCACCTTAAGAAATGCTGGGTGATCTGCTTCCCAAAACTCACAGCCCTGATGTTTCATATGGAACACAATTCCACCCTGGAACCCAAAGGGTTGCCGAGTTAGCATCTTCTAGAGAGCAACTGGTAAGGGTTTTAAAACATCAACAAATAATAGCTCAGTTAACACTCACAACAACTCAATGAGTTAAGTATACTTATTATATTTCATTTACAGAAAATTGTGGCAGAATAATTATCTAAGTTGCTGCAAGTTAACCCTTCCCTCTGTGTAGAGCTCAGTGAGGAAAGACCAAGCCTTTTCTCCCCAACTTTACCAAACTTGGAGGAAATTTCCATCATGCTCACAGGTACAGAATTACTAAGGTTCTGTTCATCTATTCAATTTACCAAACAAGACACAATCAGCTCTCCTGATAAATTTTTCTCTCAGAGATTCAAACGTTCCTTCTTACATTTAGTATCCTCTTGTCTGAATCAAGGCAGTGGTTAGAAATATCCTCCTGTAGTGGAACTGTCCCTCAAGAACTATCATGAAGTACCATACTATAGGATGTCATAGGATAATTTATATATGTCTACAAGGAAGTCCAGTTAGTACAATAATTATTCAAACTTAAAAACCAACCATTAAAACCAGTGACAAAGAAATTGAAGAATTCTGTCAATCTCTCCAGTCTGAAATTGATCAAATATGCAATCGAGATGAAGTGATCATTATTGGCGATTGGAACACAAGACTTGGAAACAAACAAGAAGGGAGAGTATAAGACGTCTTCTTGATAGACATGAAGCTGGAGAGCAAATGATAGAATCTGCCAAGGCCAATGATTTCTTCACAGCAGATACCTTTTGTGACAACAGAAGTGGTGACTATACACATGGACCTCACCAGACAAAATTCACAGGAATTAAATAAACTACACTTGTAGGAAAAGAATGTGGAAAAGATTATTGTGGAACAGACCATCAATTGCTCATATGTAGGTTTAGGCTGAAACTAAGGAAAATTAAAACACGAGAGCTAAAGTACAACTTTGAGTATTTCCCACCTGAATTTGAAGCACATCTCAAGAACAGATTTGATTCAATGAACACTAATGACAGGAGTCCTGAGGCCCAGGGTGGTGACATCAAGAGCATCATATATAAAGAAAGCAAAAGGTCATTAATTAAAAGTACAAGACAGAAAGATAAAAAAGATTGTGTCAAAGAGACTCTGAAACTTGCCTTTAATAATAGGGTAGCTAAAGCAAACGGAAGAAATAATGAAGTAAGAGCTCAACAGAAAATTTCAAAGGAACACCTGAGAACCAAAAAGCAAAATATTCTAATGAAATATGCAGAGCCCCAGAGCTAGAAAACCAAAAGAAGAGCACACTCAGCATATCTTACACCGAAATAATGAAGGGAAAATCAAGCCTCGAGTTGCAATTGTGAAAGACTCTATGGGCAAAATATTGACTAATACAGCAAGCATCAAAAGAAGATGGAAAGAATACATGGAGCCACTGTACTAAAAAGAACTAGGAGATCCTCTACCGCTCAGGAGATAGCATATGAGCAAGAACCAATGGTGCTGAAGGAAGAAGTCCAAGCTGGACTGAAAGCATTAGACAAAACAAGACTCCAGGAATTGATGGAACACCAATTGAAATGCTACCAAAAGCTGAGGAAGTCTTGGAAGCACTCACTCACCGAGGCCAAGACATTTGGGAAACAATTTCTTGGCCAACTGACTGGAAGAGCTCCATATTTGTACCCATTCCAAGGAAAATGACCCAAGAGAATGCCCAAATTATAGAACAATAATCATTGATATTACAGGCAAGTAAATTTTTGCTGAAGATCATCCAATAGCAGTTACGGCAGTGCATTGACAGGGAGCTGCCAGAGGTTCAGGCTGGATGCAGACGAGGACTTGGAGCAAGGGATTTTGGATTTCAGATTGGTTTGACTGAAAGCAGAGAATACCAAAAAGATGTTTACTTGTGTTTCATTGACTATACAAAGGCATAAGCATTTGAATATGCAAAGACATTTGAGTCTGTAGATCATAAATTACGGATAGCCTTGAGAAGAATGGGAATTCCAGAACCCTTGAATGGGCTAATGTGGAAGTTGCACACGGATCAAGAGGCAGTTGTGCAAACAGAACAAGAGAATATGGCATGGTTTGAAGTCAGGAAAGGTATGTAGCAGTATTGTATCCTTGTACCATATTTATTCAATCTGTAAACTGAGCAAATAATCAGAGAAGCTGGATTAGGTGAAGAATACAGCATCAGAATTATAGAGTTGCAGGATCTGTGATATGCAGGTAACAAAACCTTTCTTGTTCGAAATGAGGACTTGAAGCATTTGCTGATAAAGATCAAAGATGTCACCCTTCAATATGGATTACAATTCAATGTAAAGAAAAGCAAAATCCATACAACTAGACCAATAGGTAATATCATGATAAATGGAGAAAAGATTAAAGTTGTCAAAGATTTCATCTTGCTAGGATCCACAATCAATGCTCAAGGAAGTATTAGTCAAAATAGCAAAGACCACATTGCATTGGGTAAATCTGCTGTACAGGACCTCTTTAGGTTGTTGAAAAGCAAGAGTGCTATTTTGAGGACTAAGGTATGCCTGATCCAAGCCATGGTATTTTCAATTGCCTCATATGCATGTGAAAATTGGACATTGAATAAAGAGAACCAAGGAAGAATCAATGCATTTGAATTGTGATGTTGGTGAAGAATACTAGAAGTTCCATGGACTTCTAAATAGACAAACATATCTTCGAAGAAGGACAGCCAGAGTGCTCCTTAGCGGCAAGGATGGCAAAATTTCATCTTACATACTTTGGACATGCTACGAGAGACCAATCCATGAAGAAGGACATCATGTTTGGTAAAGTAGGGGGGCACTGAAGAAAAGGAAAGCCCTCAAAGGAAGGACTGACGTAGTGGCTGCAACAATGGCTCAAACATAACAGCAATTTTAGGAATGGCGCTGGGCCAGAAAGTGTTTCATTCTGTTTAACAAAAGTTCACTATGGGTCGAAATCCACTCGACCTCTATTATGCAATACGAATCCAATTTCCCCTTGGTAATTAGGATTGAGCACACCACTGAATATAGTAATACCCTTCTTCGCCTGTTGATCCAGAGGCATGAAGTCTCCAAAATGGCCAGGAGGTATTCTTAATTTCCATTTTAACATAATCCATGCTTTGTCTCCTGGTGAGAGTATTCCTCCCTTTGGAGCTTAGACCAGAAGAGCAGAGAGGTGCAGGGTCAGGAAGGAAAAATGTGGTGAGCGGGTTACATAGGGTAATAATGAGTGATGATACACCTGTTTTCAACTCTTGGTTCTTGGACCCATGAACCCTGGCTATTGGAAAAACACCACCATGTATAGAAGGCTGGTTTAGGGCATATACAGCTTCCTAGAGAACATCACCCCAACCCTGCAAGGTGTCCCCACCTAGTCAGCCCAATAAGTGTGTCTTTAACCGTGCCAGCTGCTTCAAGAGATGGAGAAGATGGTAAGACCAGTGGATGCCATGAACATGGGCCCATTGTCACACTTCATTTGCTGTGAAGTGAGTACCTGGATCTGGGGTGATATGCTGGTTGCATATGCTGTACATGCTACCATGTTGGTGGATGAGATATTCTGTAAATCAAAAATGGTCGTATCCGGAGATAATGTCTATTCCATTAAGAACCAAACACTTCTCTTTCCATGAAGGAGGTTGCTCTATGAAATCAACCTGCCACTATGTTACTGGTTGATCTCCCTGAGGAATGGTCCCATATCTTGGACTCAGTGTAGCAGATTGGGGACTCACAAGTACCAGTAACCAAATCAGCTTTGACGAGTGGAAGTCCGTGTTGCTGAGCCCATGTTTACCCTTCATCCCTGCCACCATAGCCATGCTGTTCATACGCCCGTTGGGCAAGGATACGAGTGGCTGGGGAAAGACAATGCCTGGTTTCCACAGAAAGTGGCATCCTATCCACTTGATTGTTCAGGTTCTCTGCAGAGGTAGCACTTTGGTGAGCACTCACATGAGATGCAAACATCTTCACTTTTTGGGGGCCATTCTGAGAGGTCTATTCATTTACCTTTTCCTAACACCTCCTTGTCACTAATTTTCTAATCATGATCCTTCCAAGTCCCTGACCATCCAGTCCAGCCTTTGACCATAGCCCATGAATCAGTATGCAATTGCATATCCTGGCAGTTCTCCATCCAAGCAAAGTGAATGATAAGTTGTACCACTCAATGTTCTGAATTTCCCTTCACCACTCTCTTCGGGGAAGTCCCAGAACGGGGCTTTAGTGCTGATGTAGTCCACTTTTGAGTTGCACCTGCATATCGTGCAGAACCATCAGCAAACCAACTATACGTTTTCTGTTCCTCAATCAACTGATGGTAAGGAACTAACTCCTCGTGAGGCCATAGGGGCAGACTGGAAGAGACACAATATGGGACAGGAACGGAGACCACGGACATTTGGACCACTTCTTTATGCAGCTTGCTTTTACCTTCAGATCCTGCTCTAGTCTGATCTCGTCTATACCACTGCTGCTGTGCACATCTAACTTTATCACCTTGTGGGTCAGACAACACCCAGTTCATGATGGGCAGCTCAGGCCACATGATGACTTCATGGTGCATGGAGGACACTGAATCTCCACTAAAGCCCAGTAACAAGCCAGAGCTGAATTTCTAAAGGAGACCAGTTCTCTTCAGAGGATGACAGGGCTTTGCTCTGAAATCCTAAGGGTTCCACTGTGCTTCACCAGAAGGGGTCTGACAACGACTCCAAATCTCTATCTACCGATGAGCCGTTAACCACAATTGGATCATCTGGCTCTTGTGGCAGAGAGGCTTGCATGCCAGCCGGGACCTGTTGGAGAACTGTTTCTTGTTCTGGATCTCTCAAAGCTGACAGCTTTCAAGTCACTTGATATGGCGGCTGGATTACACACCCAGATAAGAGATAACTGCCTCTAAAATCCAGAGACCCACCAGGCATCGTGCCTCCACTTTAGTATGAGGAGGGACTTATCTTTCACTTTGTGATCTCTCGACGTGCGCCACACCACTGACCCCCTAGTTCACTGAACTAGAAGGGACCTGAATTTTTGTCAGGTTAATTTCCCACCCTCTCACACACAGATATTTTAACAGTAAGTCTAAAATCATTGATATTTCTTCCTTAGTAGGTCCAATCAACATAATTTCATTAATATGATGAACCCATGTGACATTTTGTAGGAGGGAAAGGCAATCAAGTTCTCTGCATATTATTTTATGATGTAGTCCTAGAGAGTTGACGTAACCTCGTGGGAGAGTGGTAAAAGTATATTTTTGTCCTTGTTGATAAAGCCAAACTGCTTCTGATGGTGCTTTGAACCCAGAATTGAGAAAAAGGCATTGGCTAGATCAATAACTGCATACCAAGTACTAGGAAAAGTGTTAATCTGTTCAGGCAGGGAAACTACATTTGGAACAGCACCTGCAGTGGAAGTCGACATTTGGTTAAGTTTACAATAACCCACTGTCATTCGCCAAAATCCACATGATTACTGCACAGGCCACGTGGGTAAGTTACTAAGTGAAGATGTGGTGGGAATCACCACCCCTGCATTCTTCAAGTCCTGGACAGGGGCACTAATTTCTGCAATCCCTCCAACTATGCGGTATTGCTTTCACTGATTTCCTGGGCAGAGGGTGTTCTAATGGCTTCCACTTGGCTCTTCCTAACATAACGAAAATTATTTAACATTTTATGAATACAATACAGGGGTTCTGCCAGTTACTCAGTATGTACATTCCAATACTGTCTTCTGGAACTGGGGAAATGACTACAGAAAGGGATCGAGACTCATTGGACCCACTGTGAGATTAGCTTGACCTAAGATTCCATTAATATCTTGACTTCAATATGCTCCCACTCTGACTGATGGGCCTTCAAAATGTTTTGTGTTTTCTGAGATTAGTGTCAAAGCAGAACTAGTGTCTAATAATCCCTGAAAAGTCTGATTATTTCCTTTTCCCAAATGAACAGTCACTCTTGTGAGAGATTACAGATGCATTTGGAGAAGAACAGAAAACAACTAACAATATAAATATTTAGTGGTTTAATGAGGTCTTTCCTCAAAGGGACCTAGTCTCCCATTCATTCAAAGGTTTGGGTTCTATAAACTGGCTCAAGTCTGGGAATTGACTGAGGGGTCATGACTCTGTATTCTGGCAATTCAAGTCAAACTGTCATTCACCTGATCTTGAATTTTCTGCATGTATAGGTCAAGTAAATATTTAGTAGGCTTCCCATCTACTTCTTTCCTAGGAACACACGGCCATAGGTTCTTATGAGTCAGGCTTTTCTGGTTACTACTTTGATTCGGCTGTCGATTACAATAACCACACCTACCTTGTCTCTGAAGATTGAGTGCTGCTGACACTTGGTCCTAACCCCCATGGGGCCCAAGACACTGCAGGCAAGTGTCTTAATTCAATTAGGGCAGTTCCCACTGTCAAGCCTCGTTGACATAAAATAGCAATCACAGATGTCTTCAGAGATGCTAGGACTCTCTTCACAAATTTGTTTTTTACTATTTTGGTAGTGTGTGTGTGTGTGTGTGTGTGTCTCCTCAGAGCACTTCTTTTGAGTCTGTAGATTTATCCTTATAAATCCACTCTAACATGCCAACATCCCTAAGCTTTTGGATATGTTCTTCCCTAGCATACCAAGGTAGGTCTGGTACTTCAACTTGACTTGGTGTAGTCCGTCTTGCAACCCAGGCTTCAGCAAACCAACCAAATAAACTACTGTCTCCTAACCTCTCAAGATGAAACATTGATTAAACAGCCTTTACTTAGAGGACCCATATCATTAAACTCAGCCTGATTCAAACTTATATTTCTTGCACCATTCCTCCACACCCTTAATAACCATCCCCACAATGATTCTCCAGGTTTCTGGCTTTACATATTAGAAAATTCTAGCAGTTCTTTGGATTAGAGTATACTTCTTTCTTGGCTACCCTCTGGAATTCACCTTTGCGGACTCAGTGCGGTTTAAGACTAATTACAGGTTGAGGGGTAGTAAAGGGTAGGGAAGGTGTTTCCTGGGAAGATGGAGCAGTATCTTGAAAGGCATCTGCCTGGAACAATGCACAGAGACAGGTCTAGGTGCCATAACAGCATGCTTAGTGGGGCTGATCTCCTGTACAAGCTGAGGGTGGGGGGTAATGATTTTACTGAGAATGAATTAATCTCTTCAGACGATGGATTGGTGTTGGTGCCTGGGCTGATTTGATAGACTCCAGGCCTTCATGTCACCGTTTTCTGGATTATCAGCCCATATATGCCCATCTCGGGTTTCAGAGTCCCATTTCTTTTTTTTCCCCCCAGGGCTCTCACTTTAATATTATTACCTCCCTTTCTAGAATGAGAATGAAACTGGTGTTGTACTTCAGTTCATATAACTCATACAAAAAGACTCTGGGTTCCAACAAAATTAGTTCTCTTTCTTGAAGAGATAAGATTTGTTTCATAGAACAAGTAGAAGCTTTGAGGTCACTTATTTGGAATTTAAATGGGGCCTCTAAAACTCTGTGTTCATCTCTTTCCTTATAATACTATTGTAAGTAGTACCAACCAACCAGCTTCCCTATACTTCTCATCCTGACAAAATTATAGAAAGATATCAAACATACAACCACTCAGAGCCTCACTTCTCACCAACACTTCATCTATCAGTAGTGCTTTGTTGGGTATTAGTTTTGTTACTTTATGGCATGGATTAACAGTGCCCTCTTCACTAATAGTGACAGGCTTATCTCTACTTACAGAGACTGAAGTTCTCAGTGCCTTAAGGCTTAATAAGACATGAGAACCAATTTGGAAAACATCCTTATGATTTTGTTTCTCCAGAACCACTCCTGGTACTAAATGTGTTAGAGTGTATTCCCTAGAGAGCAAAACCAGTGACACTTTTATATGTATGTCTATAGAAAGAGATTTAGATCAAGTAGTGGTGTATACCCAGTTGTAGAAGTAGGTGAGTCCAGTCTGGTTCAAGTCAATCTTCTCCTGATTCGTATAGCTCTAGAAGCTGACAAACTCAGCAGAACGATAAAGCAGGAGAAAACCCCAGACTCGTGCTTGCAGAGTAAACAAATCTGAGGTCAACCAAATGAATCCATGATGGGCAGTCAGCTGATGGCTCCAGGGATCAGCTAACAATACAATAGGAGATTCAGAACCAGATGCAGGAGCAAATGCCAACTGAAGGCGAAGGACAAAGAGAACTCAGCTCTGCTCAGGGTCTCTCTCTTATACCAAAGACCACACACCCCTACAGAGGTGCCATCAGACTGCTACTTGATGGATCGGTGGCACTTCCCCATCCCTTCAGAGTATCAGTTGACATAAATTATAATCATTACATATATTATGGTTATTGGAAAGAGAGAGATAGAGAATGCTGTCATCTAAATTCACAGATTTATCTATGGGTCCTTCCACCCCAGTCATAAGACCCATTTATAGATGTATGAAACTTATATTCTTTGATCAAACATACAACCACCCGGAGCCTCCAGTGATAGTTCTTTAACTGGTATAGTCTCTTGCTGTAAGCACATTTTGTAAAATACACCAAAGTGACATTTTGTTGAAAATCAAAGGGCCACTGGATTTTCTGGCACAATCCAAGCATCAAAGGTCAGTGTTCCAATCTCACACTGCATTATCTAGAGAAGGGAAACCAGTGACGCATATGGACGCATAGGCTCCTGTGTCATTATCTTTCAGTGTCAGTTTTCTCCAAATTTTGGAAGCACCCTCATGTATATATCAATGAAAGAGTCATCAGTCAGCTGGTTTGACAATTTGCTGTTGGCCTAAGGAGCTGAGTAAGCTGGCAAAACCATGAATGACACATTGCCAGCCCAGAGTGCTCTGAAAGTTGGCCAATCAGATAAAGAGCAAGCTGAGAGCTAAAATCCCAAAAACCAAATATCTGACTATGATGAGCTAGATGTAGGATTCAAAGTAGGAGTGGGACTCACTGGGGCATCCGTTTATATACTGGAAACAAGCCCCAACTCCCAGAACTCCTTTTGAAACTGATTGGATTCTCGCATCAGATCATAAAATGGATGGATGATGACATTATTACAAACTGCCAAACCACTGAGAATCATTACTCAGCCAAATTGATATACAACCCCAACAACCACAATCCCCAAGCATTCTTGACAGCCTTGGAAGGCCCAGCTATGTGTCTTTTGTGGGTACACAAGCTTACTGTTCCCCAGCCATGCAGGCGGAGACTCAACTTCAAGCTCACCACATAGAATCAGTGGTGACAAGGTTCAGAATTAATCTTGCTAATCACAGTTTGAAAATTATGCTTTGAAGGCTCTGAAGTATAGAGGGAATGTGTTAAAAGCACTCCAAAACTTTTTCATTCATTTTTAAATCAACTCAATTTTTAAAAGCATTGATTTGTGATTTCTTCAAAAAAGTCTGAAGAGAAGTTCGTAAGTCTTAATATTATTCAAAAAATTGATATTAAGACTTCTAAATTTCCCCAAAATGTCCATTCCCTTACCTATTTATTTTATAATAAAGGTCACTTTCCACTAATATCTCTTCTGCTACAACAGGCCTCCTTCTCTTAGTTGCATCTCTAATATTACAAATTCTTTACACATTCATTGATTTAGAAAGGAATCTGGAAAAAATTCATTTCATTTTTGTAATACACTTTAATTTAAAGTTGATTGCATAATTCACAAAATCATGCTGCATCTGTAAAAGGCTTAAACTACAATGTCTTCCACCCCATCATTTAATAAATCAGGAAACCGGAGCCCAAACCAATCCATAATTTATTTAAATTTAGGTGGTGAATATAGAAATGACATTAAATATAGACTTGCATATTTAAAGTTCAACATCCATCCTAGTATTAAAAATGATAAAAATTGAGGCTATTTTAAAGTCTGAACTAATCATAACATAACTATTAGTTCCTTCACCTCCTCTCCGAAGAGAAACTGGTCACCAGCATCATTAGCTAAGGAAGAGAAGAAATTGCTCTGATTTGGGCTAAATTGGAATGCTTCTAGATTCCCCCAGAACATGTTAAGTTTGCCAAGAGTCCTGCTCAAAAATCAGTAGGAATTATAAGAAAAAAAATTCTTAAATCAGTACTTAAAAAAAAAAATATTTCCTGACACGATCGCTAATCAACTGTGTGATCTTGGAAAATTTTCTCAACTTTTCTGATTACAGTCTCCTCATCTACAAAATAAATGGGAAGATACCATTTCTTAGGCTCCCTGCAGCTTAAAAAATGTTGAGCTTACCATTGAAGTAGCTAGGGGAGACAAATAAGAATCTTTAAGTATCTTCCTGGGGCGTCAGTGACTTCCTAGCAATTAGGTCAAAAGCACCCCATTAGGTATATAGTTTTGGCATATTTTATCTTTGGGTTCTATATACGGTAAGTATTACTAAGCAGTTTTTGTTTTGTTTTGTTTTCAGTGGGAGGTTGTTGTTTACTCCCAGTTTACTCACCAACAGAAATGTAATTGCCTTCCCTAAGACTTGTTTTCCCCGTCTCCCCACACTACCTTAAATTCCCAGTAAGATTTGCTCATCACTCTAGTAAGAGTGTCTGTTAATTTGGGGTGTTCTCAGCATCATGTTGTATGATAGCACTGAATGGCCTGTATAAACCAACAATGAATCAACATTGTGATTCATAGTTGGCCTACACTTGTATAATTTTTTTTCTCGACAGTATTTTAAAGTCTACAACATTGGATAAATTAATGACAATATACTTAGAATTAAATTATGCTCTGGGAGGATGACTGATAATGTTCTCTAACATAAAATGATAATGATGTCTCTTGAGTGAACCAGAGATATACATAAGCTGTAGACAAATGAAAAGATTTTGGCCCCACCCTTAATTCTAGCCTCAATCTGAGAAAAATTAGTTCTTGTGACAAGGCCCTGCTTGATACTTGCCCTCATGAAGAGATCACTGAAGATATGGATGTTATAGTAAAGTGTGGCGAGGAAACTAGATTATGCCCAGCTTCCAGAAGAAAATTGTGTCTGGAGTCTTAAAGACTTGTCTTTGAACAAGCAGTCATCTCATTGAGGCATCAACTGGGCCCATGTGGAAGAAGCACATTAGCCTGTATTAGCTAATGATTGTGGACAATTAAAACCCAAACTTGAAGGAGGGAATGCTACAGAGATCAAATTATGAACACCTGGTTTGCAGAAGGTTCTAGATGACAGTGGAAACCAAAATCAATTTTCAAGGTCCACACGTGGATTAACAAACCCAGGGACAAGGGAACAACAAGTGATCCAAATCGGTGGTGGGGAGGGTGTGGGAAGCCTGGTAGGGCATGCTCAAAGGTAATGTAACCAAGAGGAATTGCTGAAACCCTGGTGGGGACTGAGCATGATAGTGGGATGAGAAGAAAGTCAAAGGAAATAGAGGAAATAGCTGGGAGGCAAAGGGCCTTTATAGCGGTCTGGATAAAGACATGTACATATGCAAATAAATTTAGATATGAGGATGGGAAAATAGATCTATGTGCATATATTTATAGGTTTAGCATTAAGGTAGCAGAAGGACATTGGGCCTCCACTCAAGTACTCCCTCAATGCAAGAATACTTTGTTTTATTAAATTGGCATTCTATGATG
>NW_022107431.1:23509293-23517567 GCF_000313985.2 Echinops telfairi | reverse complement strand
TGAATAGGCTTGCTATCCTGAAGGGTGCAATGGTTTTTGTTTTGTTTTACTTTTCTGTATTTTGTTTTCTATGTTTTCCTGTATATGAAATCCAGGATGGGTAGAACTATAGAGACAGTGACTGTATTGATGGCTTCTTAGTGGGTATAGCAGGGAGAGTTAGAGGGGGAGTGGGGAGCTTATGATAACGAGTACAAGAAAGAAGTAGCTGTTCCAAAATTGATTGTGGAGATGATTGTACAACTCATTTTACTATTATAGAACTATTGACCTGTATGAATATGTGAAATAGATGCCGATAAAGGTCTTTTTAAAAAGAAAGAAAACATCTTCCATGGGTCTGGTACACAGTGATCCCTCAAATTAAACCTGTCCCTTCCCATTCTTCCTTCATTTCAGTGTGAGATGGAAGATAAGAAATACTTGATTGAAATTTCAGAATGTGCAACTTCGGTCCTAAAGGATAACTGTACAAAATAAGTAAAAATTTCTAACCACCTAACAGAAGGAATATTATCTTTACCAACCTATAAATGTAGTCAGTTGTATTTATTGCTTCACGCTTCGAGTCAAATCTGCACAGGTTCTCTGAATTCTCCTAAACTTTGGTAGATTTGGCATATCAAATATCCAATATGGGTTTATATTGTGAAATATGAATGTAAAACTGGTAAGGTCTCCTTCAAATATTGGAATACATTTTTAGGCCAAAGCAGTATCACTACATACTTTGAAAAGCAAAGCTAAATCACAGGAAATGAGTAACTTCTTCAATAGAAATCATAGGCATTTGGGCCTGATAGGCAGTGAGTGGGTTTTGCTTTGAATGTGCTACAATCAATACAGTCAGGATTGAAGGTTGCATATGAATGTAAGGCAGCTGGAAGGTCCTCAGAACTGGGAAGCAATTTCAAAAAGGCAATACCACAGCTTCTATTGTATAAAATGAACCCCAGGAAGCAGCATTAGGGAGAGACACAATCGGTCCTTTCACTCTGTAGTAGTCTCCATTCATCATATGTACAGTAAAGTTTAAAGATTGAGCAATAATAAAAAAAACCCACAGCCATATGTTGTGTGCGGTGTCACAGAGAAAGAAATCTGCTAGTTGAGTGCAGAGAAAAGGCCTCCCGAGGAGGCTGAAAGGGACTTTCTGGAGGAGAGAAAGGACAGACAAACAAGGTCTCTAGGGAAGAACCTAAAAAAGACGGTAACGATAAACTAAAGTCCTGGCTTGTGACTTCGCACAAAGTATTCAGGTTTGAGCAAAGCTGGAGTGGATCACTACATCCATGAGTTGCTGGCGCAGTAATTTCAGATGGACCACTGAAGGTCAAGAAGTTTCAAGGATGCTAGGGAAACTCAGCCCCTGCAAACATCCCTATAAAGGCAATGGCCTTCAGGACCATGAACTGAGGAAACCACCAGGCCAAATCAGGCCTTGAAGTTCCACATATTTGACAGTACATAAAAGCATACATTTTACCCAGACTGTCTGGGTTCAATTGCAAGGTATGTTCATCACTGGCTGTGGGCTTATGCATTAGCTCCTTTACTCCTCATGGCCTTAGTTTCCTTTCTGCTAAAAGAATACTTAGTTGGCACTGTGAACTACTCAGTGCCTAGTTTTAAATATTGTCAGCTAGTGTTAAAATACCACCGACTTATATTGCTTTGGCATTGTAAATAAATTTATAAAATAGACCTTTGCTCCAAGAGTTCCTATTTCCTATTGGGTAATTTCCAGGGATGACTAATAGTGAAAAGGAGACTAGGCCTAGCCTGCATGGCTCTGGAATAGCTATGGTACTTGAGACTTCCCAAGGAAATGCGTGTGTTTGTGTGGGTGTTACGCATATATTATTCCCTCTTTGCATAAAGATAAGAAGAATTTTTTTCTGAAGAGACGTTGTATGCAGCATTTTATACATTTTTTTTCAAGGATGAGATTTAAAATTTCCCTTCTCAAAGATCAGTTATTTCTGGCCTGGTCATCCATACGCACTTTTACATAGACTATTTTAACACACTCCTACCTTAGCAACTAACTAAAAGCAACACGTCTCACTAATTACTTAAAATACAGCTTGGTGTTCAACTCAGCTATAACCCCAACAGATGTCTGACAGAATTCTTGTTGGAGTGGGAATGTCAGTCAACATTTCTAGATCTCTGTATGTCTGTGTGTCTAAAAGGCTACCTTCTATTTGCTCCCCCACATGCATGTACATACCATCAACCCTGTATCTAACACCCAGGGAAGAAAATTAGAAGGCCCATCAATTTCCCATTATCAATAGTTTATTGAAGAATTTTTATCTTTTGTTTGTTCATTTTCACCATAGTAAAAAGGACTCTTATTTCAAATGGGCACAAAGTAAATCCTGTAAGCAATATGATAGAAATGCTGTAGTTAATTCAATTTCAAAATTTTTATCTAGCCACTAAAATTCCATATTCTTTTACTTACATTTTATTCTTTATTTGTATTTTGGTTTAATTTTTTAATTATGTAAAAACATTCTATATGAAAATGTCAAGCATGAGGTTATTATGAACTAAAAATTAAGTCTGAGGGCAGACTATGCAGTATCTCCTTGTCCTGTTCAAGCAATTGCTTCTTGGTCTATGTACAGATTCTGCTTGAGCACAATGAAGTGTCATGGGATTTTCATTCAGCACATTATCCACAGTTTGTTATGAGGAACACGGTCAAATTCTTTTGCATCATCAATAAAACACAGGTAAACATCTCTCTGCTGTTCTCCACTTTCAATCAAGATCCATCTGACATCAGCCCTGATAGCCCTGTCCCATGTCTTCTTCTGAGTCTGTCTGGCACTTCTAGCAGTTCCATGTACTGCTGAAATCATGTCTTTAATTATCTGCAGCAAAATTTTACTGACACATGGTATTAATGATATAATTTGATATTTTCCATATTCTGGTTGAAACTATTTCTTTGGAATGGACACAAATACAGATATGTCTTCCAAATTTCTTGGCATAAACTAGTGAATGCTTCTAGTGTGGTATGTATTTGTTCAAATATCTCAATTGGTATTCCATCAACTCCTGGCATCTTCTTTTTGCCCAAACCTCGAGTATATCGTTAGTGCTATCTGTTTCTTAATCATATGCTACCTCTTGAAATAGAAGAGTGAATTTGTGGCCTTTCCCTCTTTTTTGGACGCTTCCTGTGTCATGGTGGTATAATTATGCATTGGGCTGCTAACCACAAAAGCAGTAGCTCAAATCCATCAGCCACTGCACAGTTTTCTTCCAAAACAATGGAACAAAATTGTATTTAAAACACTGTAAAAAAGGGACTTTTTTTTCTTCACAATATCCACAGGTACTGTGGATATCAAGGAGCTCTATGGTAATCTTCAGGAGAATATGTTATTTTGTTTTCATTTGCATTTTTCTTTTTACTAAGAAGCTTGGGCATCTTTGCTTATGCTTATTCATCATTTGCTTGATTTCATTAGTTATCTAGTTGGTTTGTTGTTGTTGTTTCATGATTTATGGAAAGTAAACCTGTATTACATATGTAACAAAGATTTTCTCCCAGTCTACCACTTGTCTTTCAATTATTGTGGCTTTTAGTATTTAAGAGTTATTCACATTTAAGTAGATAAATATGAAAGCTTTCTACTTCATAAATTTAAGTCTTTTTTTTAATACCTTTTAAACCCCTACATTATATTAAGCACTATATTTTTATATGTTCCCCATATAATTTTACATCTATAGTTTATGTACAGTTATCCATTTCAAAACAATTTTGTGAGGGTGTGAGGTAGGGCAAAAAAATAATTTCTTTTAAAATTTTTACTCAATTGTTTCTGCCCATTAAATGTCAATTTCTTCCCCCATCAAATTCCTCACAGGTAATAATATATGACACTGCAGCTGTCACATATGAGGGTAAGTCAAAAGTATTGCTGCACCATCATAGAAGCGCGTACCAAGTGAAAATAGTAAAATTTGAAGCTCTTCTTTCTCAACATGTCCCCCATCTATATATCTATACACTTCTAAGGTATTGTTTCCATCTCTCAAAGCCTTCCTCAAAGAATTCTAAACTTTTCTGCACTTTTTAACATCCTGGAGGAACTCAAATTATTTCCTTT
This sequence comes from Echinops telfairi, assembly GCF_000313985.2. Lineage (NCBI taxonomy): Eukaryota > Metazoa > Chordata > Mammalia > Afrosoricida > Tenrecidae > Echinops > Echinops telfairi. The sequence continues at coordinate 23,513,431 of NW_022107431.1, read as the reverse complement.
TCGATATTCTCTGAGTTTGGGGAACAAAAAGAAGTCATAAGGAGCAAGCTAAGGGTTGTGGATAAGGGAGAAGATTTCTTAATGAAATTCTCTTAGGGCAGTCCTTGCTAGTCTGGAAGAATAAGCTGATAAGTCCATTTTTTTAGCAGGAAACATTCCTCTTTGTAATTGTCCTGGCCTTTTTCCCAGCAACGGAAATTTAAGTTTTCTTAAAACTTCTTCAGAATAAGTCCTACGGTCATTCTGTATCATTTGAACAGTAGGAGAAGTGGCAGGAGACATAAGGGGGAGCTGATATCAAGGAGTTCAAGAAAGAAATGTTTGGAAATGGTGGTAGCAATTGTACAGTATTCCTTGACGTGACTGACCTATGGAATGGTACAATGCCTAGATTAGCTCCTACTAAAATGATTTGGAAAAAATAAATAAATATTAAACAAATGACAATGAGAAAGAAAAAATATATATGAATTCCGCCTCCCACCCCCACCCCCAAAATTCACCATAACCTTCTGAGCTGATTTCTGTCTGACTGTGTTTCCTGGCACAATCAGTCAACACAGATGCCACTGTGCTGGCTATGACTTGCTCTTTGTATTGTAAATCCAGACTCGTCTCTGGGTTCTAGTCATTCCACAAAGCCATCTATTGCCTTCGATCTTACAAGATCAGCTTTTTGAGCTAGCTGATCTTGCAATGCTTTTGGCACCTATCCAGTGAAGTTTGCTGAGGCCAGCATGTTTACTTGAACGTGAAAATGCCAAATTCCGTGAGATTCCAACTTCATTAGCTATTACATCAATGGTAATTCTATGGTCTTCTCCCATGTTTCTGGACTTCAGTCACAGTTTCTTCATTTATTGAAGTTGAGTTTTCTTCTCTCTGTTATCTCATCTTTGAAGTCTTCCTGACCTTCCATAAAACAATTGACCCATCTAACATTTGCTAGTTTTTGTGGGGCAGCATTACCATAAACTTACTGCAATGCTTCAACGATTTGTCAAGTTGTCCACTTGCTGCTGTTTGGTGCCACGGAGTCATGTCCAATCCATAGTGATGCTGTGCACAAGAAAACGAAACGCTGCCCAGTCCTACACCATCCTCACAATTGCTCCTGTGCTTGAGCCCATTGTTGCAGCCATGGTGTCCATCCATCTGGTAGAGCAGCGGTTCTCAACCTGTGGGTCACGACCCTTTGGGGGTCGAATGACCCTTTCACAGGGGTTGCCCAATACATCACAGTAGCAAAGTAACAGTTATGAAGTAGCAACGAAAATAATTTTATTATTGGAGGTTCACCACAGCATGAGGAACTGTATTAAAGGGTCACAACATTAGGAAGGTTGAGAACCACTGTTGTAAGGGGTCTTCCCCCTTTTAACTGCAATTTTCCACTTGGGCTTTGCTAAAAGTTTAACATCAGATGTGACTTCAAATTTGCTTTTACCCAAGGGTCCTTTTTGTGGGACACCCCAAATGAGACTAAAACAAATATATGACTGAGAGAACTTGTCTTCAGCCACCCATGATTGCATAGACACATTTAAATATGTTCTATTCGTAATAAACTGGGCAGGTATGAACTGGAATCCAAGTAGCAATACTTTTTTACTTAACCTTCCATTGCATTTTCTGACGTAGCTAGATATACTCTTGCACTCTCTTTTTCTATATATGTATTAAGCTATCGGCTCCCAATAAGTGTATACATGGGTTTGGTTACTAAAGCATCACACTAGGTATTTTTAATTGAATTGAACAAATACCAATCTTGGCCCTTTAAAAAAATATTCTTGGCTATTATTGTTCTTTTAATTAAACTTTAAACTGTCAACATTCCATAGAGAATTCTTTTAGAATTTTAAATGGGACTGTGAAAAAAATGTATAGATTCATTCAGAGAGAACTAATATCCTAGTTTTGCCTCTGCATTCATTTGAATTGGTTTACCCACCCCTTACGAAGCCCTGATGGTCCCGCCAGGAGACTGTTGGACTGCTAACTGCAAGGTCAGAGGTCGGTGTCAGTAAAGATTGACAGCCTTGGAACCCTGTATTGGGTGGCTATGAGTCAAAATCAACTGCATGACAGTGGATAAAACACCCCGCATGACAGTGGCTTTAGTTTGGGTTTGGGCATTTTGTCCATGTCTCTTAGAATGTGTGATATTGTTTTTCTGTATGGACCTTCAGATCTCTTGCTCAGTTGATTGCTGATCACTTGGGGGGGAGGTTTGTTGCAGTTGTGATTAGGATCTTTTTTCCAGGATAGGTTGTGAGAGGTTAGGATTCTCAATAGTTTGGCAGCTAAGACCTCCCCCATGGTGGGCCCTAACACAGTGTAAACTACCACAAGGTGGGTTCTGCTGCGAACAGTCCACAGTCTTGGAAAGACTAGGGAGCAGTGTCAACCCTCACACTGGTTAACAGCCTCCGAGGTCTGGCATACTTAATACAGAAATAACTAGATACTATGGAGAACTTCCCCATGTTGTGCTGGTCTGGATCCAGCATCTGCCTTATCAACCCTCGGTTCGTGGGATTTGAGCCAACAGCCCATCATATTGCCTACTGACTGGAGAAGCCATCATAACGTACTTTCTGAACCGCTGACCGTGAGTTCACCCAACTCTGCATCCCCCAGCCTGGGCTTCCTGCTTCATCTTCCTGATTTATCATCCCAGCAACTACTCAAGTCGGGAAAAGCTTCCAGCTTAACATCGACTCCTAGACCTGCACCAGTGTACGTATCCATTTCTACACCGATAGGAGCCATTGTCTTGACATCAATTTCTCTCTCTCCCTCCCCACCCACCCCCCCACCCCCGAATATATATACATCAGTCACTGGTTTTGCTTCCCTAGAGAATCTAGTCTAACATGTATATCCTAATTGGTTTTTGTTCTGTGGAGAAGTTATTGCGTAGTTAATTTTGTACACAAGCACCTTATTAGCTTTTCCATTGGGTCCCTTGAATTTTGTAGGCATTTTTTAGTATAACATTATATAAACATGATATTTTATACTTGATTAACCAGTGCACACATATGTAAGTCATTTATGTTTTTAAATTATATGAAACTGTGAATAGCGATGTTGACAATAGGTATTATTGAATTCTTCCTGATCATGTGATAACTGCTCACAAATAATTAATATATATTATTTCATAGATGGAAATGTCCTGTCCCCTGCTTTATTCAGAGGGATCACATATCTATAGCTGCAAATATAACCAAAAAATGCTGTGTGGTACACAATCAGCAATCCCTCAAATCACGTCAATTCCTGCCCATTTTGTAAAGTTCTTAAAGGTCACCAAAGCTAAAAGACAGTGTTAAGTAAAATTTTGTGGACTTATCAATAGAAAGGATTAGAATCATTTGTTTTATCACATTGACAGATAAATAGGTATGAAAATGCAAGAAACATAATTACAGTAGCAAAATAACTTTCATGCAATCGCATTCAACTTAAGAACTAGAACGTCACTATTGTGCTTGCGTCAGTAATTGTATGGGTAGGCTATACCAGTTTGTGCCTAACCTCCAGAAGAAATCACCTTCCTGATATTTGGGTTTACCATTCCCTGGCTAAATTTAACACATGTTATATATCCTTAAACTATATATATATATATATATATAGTGTTTTCTATGCCTTAGATTTAGAATAATGAATTCATGTCATCTCCTAAACACCTTGCCATTCTTGTTATTATATATGTAATATTCACCCATGTAGTCCATAGTGATGTAACTCATTCACTAACATAAACTGATGCTTAATAGTCCACAATTAATTTTTCTGCTTACCCTGTTACAGACATTTTGGGTTATATCTAGTGTTGTGTAACACTGATAATAAAACCATAAGAATATGTGCATATGTGCAAAAGCTTTTCTCTGGAACACTTGTTGGCCATTACATTTCTAATGCATAGGATTATGAATGTACATGTTTTCAAAATGTTTACTATAGTCTTGTGGTCAACACATTTTTCCCAGATAAGAGCATTTTCTTCTATTTCTGGTTCAATATTGGTTTATCATGAATATATATTTTTAATTTTCATAAATTCCTTCCTATCTCACCCAAGTTAGATATCGACATAATAATGGTGCATAACACTCAAAAC
>NW_022107431.1:23498180-23507998 GCF_000313985.2 Echinops telfairi | reverse complement strand
TTTTAAAAACATTACATCAGATTGGTTTAACATATGCTAAGTTCTTGTCATCAGGGATATTTGTTCAGTAACCTAATTGTAACAAGTCACTCTAACAAGTCGCTTTGGTGATGGATCGATCTGCCATCCCGATCAAGTCTCCAGATGATTTGGTCCAGCCCAATATCTGACACCATCAAAGACCCTCCCAGAACAGAGGCCAAGACCACCCATCCTAGTCATTCCTCCCTGTGCGCTAGTGACCATGAATAGTAATAAATGTTTGTTTGTGTTTTAAGCTAATTTATTGCCTAGCAAAGATAACAAATACACACTGCCATGTTGTTTTCGTTTGGGGATGTTGATTCTATTCTTTGAGTTGCAAAACCATTCTTGCCTCTTTTTCTGAATTGTTGTCCCCCATCCCCTTCACATGAACTCACTGACCCCTCAGCTTCCTCCTTAGAAAGTACGGATGGGAAGACTTCATCTCACATATTTTGAACGTTAAGTAAGTCACAGTGGAGCTTCATGGTGTAGCAATGCAAAGTGGCTGGCAGGAGGTGCAGCATCTGGAGTGTTAGCAAGACAAGTAGAGTCAGCCCACAGGTAGCAGACACAGCATTGTGGGGCACCACAGTGTGGAACAGCAAGGCACAGCAACACAGTCTACCATGGTCCATGGGTTGGCTCGGCCCACAGGTAGCACAGTACACATGTAGGGGCAGGGCAGCTAACTAAGGAAGCATGCTGGTCCAACCACCAAGAAGAAAGAGGAAGGGGCTGGCTTCAAGGCCATTGATCTTGGTTGTCCCTCCAAAAGAGATCACCAAGCTGCAAGCTGATTGACAGCCTGAACTACATCCACATCTTCTTATGGGTATCATGCTGGCACACAAAAACCTAACCATCACAGGTGCCACTCAATAAGTTCCACTCATGGTGACCTTGAACAGAGCAGAATGAAACACTTCCTAGTCCTGTATCATTTTCACAATTGTTGCTATGTTCAAGCCCATTATTACAGCTCCTGTGCCAATATGTCTCATTGAGAACCTTCCTCTTTCCTCTGCCCTTCTCCTTTACTAAGCATGATATCCTTTTCCACAGGTCTCTCATAACATGTCCAAACAGATGAGACATAACATGTCCAAAACAGATGAGACAAAGATTCGCCACCCTTGCTTCCAAGGAGAATTCTGACTGTACTTCTTCCAAGACAGATTTGTGTGTTCTTCTGGCAGTCCATGTTGCCTTCAATATTCTTCACCAGAGCCATAGTTCAAATGCATTGATCCTTCTCTGGTTTTCCTTATTCAATGTCAAACTTTTATATGCATATGAAGCAACTGGAAATATCATGGCTTGGGCCAAGCACCCTTTAGTTCTCAAAGCAACATTCTTGCTTTTCAATACTTTAAAGAGATCATGATTAGCATATTTACCCAATGCAATGTATCATTTGATCTCTTGACTCCTGCTCCCATGAGCATTGACTGTGGATCCAAGTAAAGTGAAATCACTCCATCTTTTCTCCATTTACCATGGTGTTACCTATTGCTCCAGTTGTGAGGACTTTGGTTTTTGTTACATTCGGTTGCAATCCATATTGAAAGCTTCAATCTTTGACCTTCATCAGTAAGCACTTCAAATCCTCCTCACTCTCAGCAAGCAAGATGGTGTCATGTGTATATACAGATGGAGAGCTAATGACAAAGAGGAAAATGCTCAACAAGATGGGCTGGCACAATGACTATACAATGATGTTCAAACAGCAATGATTGTGAGCATGGACTGACCAGTATGTTTTGTTTTGTTTTGTTGTACAGTGTCATCTATAAATAAGAACCATTCTTTTCCTGAGGTAAGCAGACAAGTCCTCCGAAGTAAATGCAATGGCCCATCTCCCTGTGAGAAGAGGCACTGCGAGGATCTGATGAAAGGGATTCTCGTCCTTTTTCTCTCAGGGAAAGTATGAGCATCCAACTGACACAGCTCCTTTGTTTATGTGTGCACATTTACATTTTCTATTGGAAAACGGGAGCCCTGGTGGTGTAGTGGTTATGTGTTGGGCTGTGATCCACAAGCTCAGCAGTTCAAAACCACCAGCTGCTCCAAAGGAGAAAAACTGGGCTTTCTACTCCGGTTTAATAGTTAGTCTCAGAAATTCATGAGGGCAATAGGCATGCTTTGCATCGGCATGGACTCAACAGCAGTGAAATTTTGTTTTTGTTTTTAGGAAAATAGAGCAGTGCAGAATTTACACATGATAATTTCAGATTCACTCAAATGCTAGGTAGCACAATCAGCTGAGGAGATAATAATAAATAACATCAATGCTTAACAAAATATCATCCAGTAATCGTTCCCACCTTTGACTCTGAGGTTTAAAATACATCATGGTGGGAAAATGCAATACCTTGCGATAAGGTTAAAAATGTCTTTTGGATAGTAAGTATAAAGTTCGCTCTTAATGCTTGAAATATATGTCAGTACTTCAATGGAGCCCGTCACTTATTTGATTCTGTCTACTTTTCATTAAACTGTGTTGAAAAATACTGTGTGTGATCATGGTTCACAGGTCTTTCTGAAGCGTTTCTGTGTAATTAAATAAAAATAATTGTTGCTATTGTAATGTGAATGTGTTCTGCATGAAATGTATCTTGTTGTGGCAAAATGTGGAGCTCTAGTCTGTGAGTAAGCACAAAGCATGAGAACGTCATATGTACTTGAAGAAAAGGCTTTGTGCGGAATAAGAGCGGCATTCAGCTTGAAAGCGGAAATGTCCTGGATGACAGAAAACACAAGGAGAACCCATTTTGCTTCACGAATCTTTTGGGTTCAGAGCGGCATTAATAACTAGACTCAGCTTTCAGCTCTCCATTTGCTACTCCTCTACACTCGTTGTTTCATTTCACTGGTTATTTATGTCTTCAATTATGGCTATTCTTTTTCTTTTTGCTGTGTCTTAAAGAATCATTTCAAGAGTAAGTGTGAGAGAATAGACACTATGAGCGGGAAGATTATTAAAGCAATGTCTAAGTGAGTTATTTAGAAAAGCCTTGGCAGCACCATAAGACATAAAATGATGTTTCTTAGCTTGACATATACCTTAGGATATCTCACTCACATAATCCTCCTCTGTGGACTCACATTTACTATATAATACTACCATGCTGGCACAATTTTTTTAAATGTTGATTAGAAAATGACAGAGAAACATAAGCTTGTCAGTGTTTTTTCTCTTTTATTACAGTGTTCATGTAATGGCCCTTATTATTTAAGTCGCAGCCTCCTAAGGTTGATCGTAGCTTTGATGACCGTCCAGCTGAGCCAACTACCTAGAGTGTGAACCCTCGTGATAGTGCATTTGCCAAGAGCCAGACAGTTCACCATCAAACTCCATCAGCATTGCTAGCTCTCCATATACACAGGCAACTCACACAATCTTCAGCAAGCTACAGTGGAAGAAAGTTTCTACCCACGTCTCAGAAAACGGTAGCTAGGTTTTCCTCCTTAAATGGAAAACTAAAAACTTAAGAAAGTGTTGTTTTATACCTCTTATTTTTGAAGGTAGAATGTAAAGAGGCAAGAGACTCATCCACCTACTCTTTCCGTCTAGCCTTTAAAAATAACTGGCTGTATTATTTCACTCATTTTCTGACCTAAACAAAGGCTAAAAGGAACTCCTAGTGATAAAGAAGTGACTCATAAAAACTTGCTGCGATATGGCCAAGTGAGTGCATCAGAATTCTGGAGAAAAAGAGTTATCTTCTATTAGTTAAAAGCAAGCTATAATGGTAAATCCAGGTGCCTGGGCACATGTTTCCACACAAGTCTTGGTAACACTAATATCTTAGTAATTTCTCAGCTTTGTGTCTTATTAATCTTTCATGCCATTGTGACCAACGCCGTGATCAAATCCTCATCTCTAGTTTATTTTCAAGGTATTTCTAGACAGTGGTGACCCCTACTCAAAGGTTAGCTGGAAGAAATTCAAACGGGTGCCCATTCCAAAGAAATGTGACCAACAGAATGCTCAAACTATAGAACAATATAATTGATGTCCCACATGAGTGAAATATTACTTAAGATCATCCCACAATGGTTACAGCAGCACATTGACAGGGAACTGCCACAAGTTCAGGCCAGATTCAGAATAGTATGTGGAACAAGAGGTATCATTGCTGATGTCAGATAGATCTTGGTTTAAAGCAGAAAATACCAAAAAGATGTTGACTTGTGTTTCATTGACTATTCAAGGCATTCGACAGTGTGGACCCTAATAAACTGTGGGTGACCTTGAGAAGGATGGGACTTCTGGAACCCTTCATTGTGCTCATGGGGAAGTTGTACATGGATCAAGAGGCAGTTGTTTGACCAGAACAAGGGAATACTACATGGTTTAAAATTGGGGAAGGTGTACGTCAGGGTTGTATCCTCTCACCATACTTGTTCCATCTGTATGCTGAGCAGATCATCAGAGAAGCTGGATTATATGAAGAGGAATGTGGCATCAGGACTAGAAGAAGGCTTATGAACAACCTGCAGTCTGCAGATGGCACAAGCACGCTTGCTAAAAGTGAGAAGGAACTGAGCATTTGCTGAGGAAGGTCAAGGACTCTAGCTTTCAATATGTATTATAATTCAATATCAGGAAGCCCAAAATCCTCACAACTGAACCAATAAGTAACATCATAAAAAATGGAGAAATGGATGAAGTTGTCAAGGATTTTTGTCTTACTTGGATCCACATTCAATGCTCAAAGAAGCCGCAGTCACGAGATCAAAGACATATTGCAGTAGTTCTGCTGCATACCTTTTACATTCTCCGTGATTGGGATTAAATAAATCAATGATCTGATTCTAGTTTGTCATGTAAAATAAGAATACAATATGTAAATCACATTTTGCTCAGAGAACTAATACAAATAAGTGTGTAGACACAAAATATAGTTCAGTCACCAAATCTCAGGTTGGAGGTGATTTAACTTAATTCCATCTCCTTTAGATCTGCTGCAAAAAAAAATCTCTGATGTGTGAAAAAGCAAAGATGTCACTTTGAATTTTCAATTGCCTCAACGTGTCAAAGTCGGACAATCAATAAGATGAACTAGAAGAAGAATAGATGCCTTTGATTTGAATGACGGTGCTGGCGAAGAAGCTTGGATGTGCCATGGATGGCCAGGAGAACAAACAAATCTGTGTTGAAGAAGTACAGCCAGAATGCTCCTTGGAAGGGAAGATGGCCTTAAGCATTTTGAGCATGTGATCCGGAAAGAATACTCCCCGCCAAGGGAAAAAGAAACACTGTACATAAGGTTTTTTAAAACCTAACACCATGCCTCTGTCTCTCTTCTCCTTTTACCCCAGAGCCCTACCTCTCTGAGTTCTGGGGAAGTTGGCCTTTTTAACCCTCACAAAGCATAGCGTCTTTTCTCCTAGCGCAAGCTTTTTCTTTTACTCACCCTGCTCAAGTTCAAACCAGAGTAGGATTCAGATTAATCTCCAAATCTCTTTCCTGAAAAGATCCTCTATAGTATTCCTCTTGTTGCTATTGTTGTTGTTGGGTGCCATTGAGTCAATTCCAACTCACAGTGAGCCTACGTGCAACAGAAAATAACACTACCTGGTCCTGGGCCATTCTCACAATTGTTCTTACGTTTGAGCCCATTGTTATAGCCACAGTGTCAATCCATCTTGCCCAAATTCTTCTCTTGTTTTGCTGCTCCTCTACTTTACTAAGCATAATGTCCTTTTCCAGGGACTGCTGTCTCTGGATAACATGTCCAAAGTATAAAAGATGAAGTCTTGTCATCTTCTCTCCTATTCTGTCATACTCCTGTACAGGTACTTCATATCATAACCTTACCTAGGAGTACAACAATCAACTTTTATCATCAACTCATTAAGATCAGTCCCTTCAACTAGACTAGACGTTTCTTGAGGATAGCCTTTAGATATGTTTTAATTCACCAATTTATATCAGCATTAACTCAGTCTGACACATAGTAACCAAAAGCCAAGTTCATTGCCTCCCCATCAATTCCAATTCATGGCAACCCCATGTGTTACAGAGTAGAACTGTAACAGAGCTTTCCTATGGAAGCTGATGCCTGCAACATTGCTGGGTGGGTTGAACCACCAACCTTTTTGTTAGTTTCACCTTCATGGCAGTTAACTTGACAGGAGAGCAGGGATTCATTTAACAACAATAAAGAGATGAAAAGAGTTCCCACAGAGTTGCAATAGAGGCTTGGATGTGGGCTCTCATTTCTCTTGGGGTCTCTTCTCTCTGTTCTTTTGGGCATGAATGCAAAGGGGACTGGTTGATGACTGGCCTTCTGTCTACATCCTGGAAGCATGTGAAGTAACATCAAGGGAGGTTTCATTTAGCCCAATGGCATAAGACCTCAGGAAAACGTTAGTTCCCCAGCAAGGTAACTTTTGGTGTAAGTGACATCTGTTTGCATAACCATTGATGTAATTAGAGCTGGGTAAAAAGAACTCTCGAGCTTTATGGGAGACTTTTCTGGGAGCAGTCATTGATAGGGCTGTGCCAACTGTTCCGAGAGATAGTCATCCAAACATTGCTCATCAAAATCCTTTGAGTGAAGTAAATAGAAAAAGAGCACCAGAGTCTTGATTCAGGAGCATGTAAATCCTGCTTTGTTTGATTTTCTCTGGCTTCATGTTGATGATAAACCCCAGCGAGAGTGGGGAGAAAACAGCCAAGAGGAAACTGCCAAGAAACTGTGCCTCCAGTTATAGAATGTGAGCAGTGAGGGCAGCTGACAGTTTATCTGCGTATCTTCAAGGTGCACTCAGCCATTCAATGAGATGTGGCTAATTGAGAATTTCACAATATATATGTCTGAAGCCCATCCCTTTAGTCAAACAAGAGTCCTATCTTCCCAAAATAAACATCAAACGCATTGGCACTGAATGGATTCTCATGCCATGACCCGACAGGACAGAGTGAACAGCCTCGTTGCATTCCTCTCCTTCTCGCTCACTGCCATCGAGTCACTGCTAAGTCATCACTACCCTACAGAACAGGTTAGAACTGTCTCTGTGAGTTTCCTAGACTGGAATGCTTTGCAGGAGTAGAAAACCCCATCTTTCTCGTGGGGAGCACCTGGTGGTTTTGAACTGCTGACCTTGCAGTTAGCAGCCAATGCATAATCACTATGCTACCGGAGCTCCTTTAATCTCCTAGGGTTGTAAATCCTACAGCAGATGAGTAGCTGCCAGTGACTTTTCACATAGCAGCCCACTGTTGACCCAATGATCAACACGGTGTTTATAAAGTCCTCTCTGGCATGAAGGAAAACGACCTTCAAACTACAACCAAATCAAGTATAAAATCAGAAATCTGTCCTTAAGAATCAGCTCACTAACAGTTTGTCTCAGCCTTCTGTCTCCTTTCTAGCAAGTATTTTCAACTCTAATTAAGCTACATAAAGGCTATATTCACCCTCTAAGTCTTGTCAAAATCTACAGAAGAGAAATAGAAAGGAGAACGAGAGCACCTTGGCTTTATGTGAGGTATTCACCATATAGAATTATCATACAGATACCACAGTTTTAACACCCAGTTATCACAGCTTTAATCAGGTGTCCTTGGTAGGTGGTGCTAAGGCTGTGGGCTAGCACTGGTGATTGAGGATGGCTCACGTGGCAAGTTAGATTTGTAGATTCAATTTAATTAATAAAGCAAAAATAAGGGTGATGCAATTCTTTGGTTAGTGTGTTAGACAGGGTGCTCTAGAGAGATAAAACCAAATTCCTGATAATTTAATATATTTATTTATAAAGATAATTAGATATATAACGAGAAATGAACTGTTAAATCATATACAGATAAACATACAATACAAGAAATAAACAGTTAAATTAGAAAGCACTATAAATGGCTTAGTGCAACTCACATCCGTGAGAAAGAGTTGAGAGACTAGCAGTCCTTCAAGTCTCTGTCTGATGCCAGATCTTCCTCTATTTGTAGAGAGAGCTAGGCTATGTCAGCACAGCAGCCAATCACAAGGCAGGTCAACAACCGCCAGTCCCCAGCTCCAAAGAAGTCTTAAAGGGACCTCAACTTACAGCAACACAGTCCACAGCCTAGGCGTCCCACAGGCAGTATAGCCTTTTAATTGATGCACAGAACAAGCAAGGCAGCCGCACACTGGTCCGATGGTCACAGAGCGAGAGACAAGAAAGGCAAGGCTCACCAAGCCATTTATCTCTCTGCCCTTCAGTCAATCCCACCTGCGTTTATCAGCCAGGCTGGCACAATAAACTATCTCAGTTAGGTTCATCAAGCATTTAAAGGAATGGTATCTCATATGTAGTAGCATTTAATGATTCATATCAAACTGAAATAACAATAGTAATAATATCTACCACTTTATTGAGCACTGTCACAGGCAATGTGTTAAATGTCAAATATATAGAGAGAAACAAACAACACACACACAAAATGGCAAATAGAAAAGTTATTGTTAATTGTTATCAGGTATTATTAGGTGGGTTTTGATTCATAGGGTACCGCACGAAGAAACATTGTTATATTTGAGCCCTGTGTTGGTGCAGTCACTTGTCAATCCATCTCCTTGAGTGTCTTCCTCTTGCTTGCTGACCGTCCACATTCAAAGCATGCTGTCCCTTTTCAGACTGGTCTCTCTTGACGTGCCCAAAGTCCATGAGATGAAGTCTCACGGCCACGCTTCTAAGAAACATTCTAGTTGTACTTCCTCAGACACAGATGTGTTTATTCTTCTGACAGTTTGTAGTACTGTCAATATTCCTTACCTACACCATAATTCAAAGGCATTCCGTTTTCTCTGGTCTTCTTCAAGCACTATCCACTTTTCACATGTATTCATGGCAGTGAAAAATACTATGGCTTTGGTCAGGTGTACTTCAGTCATCTTCAACACGTTAAAGAGCTCTTTTGGAGCAGATTTGCCCGATACAGTCCGTCCTTTGATTTATGGACAGTTGCTTCATGAGTGTAGACTGTGAGACTAGCAAAATTACATCATTGACAGTCTATATCTTTTCTCCATTTGTCATGATGCTGTCTATTTTTCTACTTGTGAAGATTTTGAGTTTTTGAATTATAATCCATATTAAAGGCTATAGTTCTAGATCTTCATCAGCAAGCACCTCAAGTCCTTGTTGCTTTCAGCAATCAAGGTTGTGTTATCTGCGTATCCCAGGTCATTCATGAATCTTCCTCCAATCCTGAGCTAGGTTCATCTTCATATCATCTTCTTGGATTATTTGCTCAGCATGCAGATTGAAAAAGTATGGGTTGTAAAAGGATACAACCCTAATGCACACCTTGTCATCATTTTAAACCACACAGTATACCTTTCAGCTGTTCTAATGATAGCTTATTAATAACCTGTGATATACAGATAATGCAACATTGCTTGCTGAAAGTGAGGAGGACTTGAGGCACTTACTGATGAAGATCAAGGATTGCACCCTTCACTATGGATTACAAATCAATGTAAAGTACCATTTCTATGGAATGGATACACATACACATCTCATTCAGCCAGCTGGCCAGGTAGCTAGATTCCAAATTTCTTGGCACAGATGAATAAATGCTTCAAATGCATTATCAGCTCATTGAAGCATTTCCATTGGTATTCCATTGAGACAGTTTTGTTTACTGTGCCAACCTGGCCGATAAACACATGTGGGGTTAACTGAAGGGCAGAGAGATAAATGAGCCTCGCCTTTCTAGTTCTTGGATCTCTTGCTTTCTGAGCGTCAGACCAGGATGCAGCTGCCTTAGCCAGTTCCTTGCTTCAGCTTGCAAGGCTCAC
>NW_022107431.1:23477094-23496879 GCF_000313985.2 Echinops telfairi | reverse complement strand
ACTCATGTTGTACTTGTCCTTTTGTGATTGACTAACTTCGTTTAGCATTATTTCCTCCAACTCTTCCCATGAGGCAATGTGCTTCATGTGATCATCTTTGCTTTTTAGTGATGCATAGTACTCCATTGTTTGTACGTGCCAGAGTTTTCTAATCCATTCATCTATCAATGGAAATTTAGGTTGTTTCCAATTCTTTGCCATTGTGAATAGCACCACAATAAACATTGGGGCTCAGATGACTATTTGTGGTCTATTTCCTACCTCTTCTGGGTATATGCCCAGTAGAGAGATAGCTGGGTCATAAGTTAGCTCAATTTCCATTTGCTTTAAATAAAGCCAGATCACTTTCCACAGAGGCTGTATATATCTACATAACTACCAGTAATGATCCTATCTCACCACATCCCCTCCAACATTTGTTGCTCTCTGATTTTCTAATTTGGGCTATCCTCAAGGGTTTTCGATAGTATCTCATGGTGGTTTAATTTTCATTTCTCTGATGGCTAATGATCGAGACCATTTTCTCATGTTTATTGGTCATTCAGGTCTCCTCCTTAGTGAAACTTCTATTCAAGTCTTTTGCCCACTCCCTCAGGGGTTTACCTTTTTCTTCTTTTTGCAGGCTAGGAGGGTATTGTAGACTTTAGTAATAAGCCCTTTGTCTGTTGTGGCACTGTTCAAAATCCTCTCCCAGTCTGGGGCTTTCTTGTTACTCTCTTGTTATAGAGGGCATCCACCTCCCACTTTATGCTTTTTGGTCCTTTGTCAAAGATCAGTTGTCTATTTGCTGATGGTTTTATTTCTGGGGTTCCTGGTTCTTTTCCACTGGTCTGATTGTGTGTTATTATTCCAGTGCCATGCTATTTTGACCACAATGGCTGTGTAGTGGGTGTTAAAGTCAGGTAAGGCAAGCCCTCCAACTTTGTCCTTCTACTTAAGGAATCCTCTGCTAATTCTGGGTTTTTCCCTCTCCATATGAAATTGATGGTCAGTTTTTTCAATTCTTTGAAGAAGGTTGCTGGTATGTGGATCAGGATACCATTAAACTTACAAAGTGTCTTGGGTAAGATAGACACCTTTACTATATTGAGTCTTCCAATCCACAAGCATGGGATATTCTTGTGTTTGTGAAGATTGATTTTGGTTTCCTGTAGTAGGGTTCTTTAGTTTTCCTTGTATAAGTCTTTTGTGGTTTTGGTTAAATATATCCCTAGATACTTCAATTTGTTCTTGGCTATTGTGAAGGGTACTGCCTTCTTGATCTCCTCTTCCATAGTCTTGTCTGATGTATGTAGCAAACTAATAGACTTCTGTTTGCTAACCTTGTATCCTGCCACTCTCCCATATTCCTTTATGGCTGCCAGAACTCCTATTGTGGAGTTTTGGGGACTTTCAATGTATATAATCAAGTTGTCTGCAAATAGTGATGGTTTCACCTCCTGCTCTCCCAGCCAGATACCTTTGTCATTTCGCTGCCTTATGTTGTTAGCTACAACCTCCAGTACAATGTTGAATAAAAGTAGGGACAAGGAACATCCTTGCCTGGTCCCCTTTTTCAGTGGGATTGTTTTTGTCTTTTCTCCATTGACTGTGATGTTGGCTACTGGATTTTTGTTGATAGCTTGTGTTAACTTGAGGAATTTTCTTTCCATTACTATCTTCTTGAGTGTCTTCATTAGAAATGTTGGATGTTGCCAAATGATTTTTCTACATCTATTGATAAGAATCATGTGATTCTTATCCTTTTTCTTTTCAATGTAGCAAATAATGTTTATGGATTTTCACATGTTGAACCATCCCTGCATCCCTGGAATGAATCCCACCTGATGATGATGGATGATACATTTCATATACTTTTGTATTCTATTGGCCAATATTTTGTTAAGGATTTTTGCATCTATGCAAATTAGAGATATTGGTCTATAGTTCTCTTTTCCTGTGGGATCCTTGCCCTGTTTGGGTATCAAAGTTATACTGGCTTCGTCGAATGAGTTTGGGAGTTTGCCATATGTGTTAGTCTGGGTAGACTAGAGAAACAAATTCATAAACATGCATATGTGTATAAGAAAGAGCTTTAAATACAAGAGCAGTTGAGTATTGGGAAAACAGCCCAGCCCAGTCCAGATCAAGTCCATAAGTCTAATATTAGCCCCTATATCCAATACCAATCTATAAAGTCCTCTTCTGATTCACGAAACACATGCAATCATGCGGAATGCAGGAAGATCACAGGCCAGTGGGTGGGAAGCCTTGTGAATCCAATGCCATTGTGAGCATCTCAGCGCTGGCAGGGTTCTCCACGTGGCTTCTCCAGCTCCAGAGGTCTGGCTCCATCAGACTCTCTCCATGTGTCTTCATCTACACAGGGATGTCTCACAGGGAGTGAGCCAAGAGAAAGTGTCTCCCGCCTCCAAGGAGGAATACAGGAGTTCCCAGAATCCTCAGGTGAAGGCCATCCCCACACAGAGGCCTCATTGGCTATATCCTGATTGACAGGCTAGACTTCACCCCTTCATTCTTAATCCTCAAATTGACATCAGGTTATGTAACTACCACACCATCTTTTTTTTATGCTCTGGAATAATTTGTGGAGGATCAGTGTCAGCTCTTCTCGGAATGCTTGGTAGAATTCTCCTGTGAAGTTATCTGGTCCAGAATCTTTTTCGTTGGTAGTTTCCTGATAACTGTATCTATTTCTTCTTTTGCTATGGGCCTGTTGAGGTTCATGACCTGTATGTGGGATAATCTAGGGATTGTTTTTCCAAGTATACATCCATGTCTTCCAAGTTGTTGAATTCATTAGAATACAGACTTTCATAGTACTTTGAGATTATCCTTTTAATCTCATTGGGGTCCATTATAATTTCCCAACTTCCTCCCTCAACCTTTGTATTGATGTTTGCTCCTCCCTTGCCTTGGTTATACTTACCAGTGGCCTTTCAATTCTGTTGATCCTTTCAAAGAACCAGCTTTCTCATGCATTGATATTTTGCATGTTCTCTTCCCACTTGTTTAACTCTGCCCTGATTTTTATTACTTCTTTTCTTTTGCTATTGGAGGGGGTTTTCTGCTGGCTTTGTTCTAGTTACTAGAGGTTTATGAAAGCCCATCTGTCATAAGTCTCTCTTCCTTTTTCATATATGCATTAATTGCTATCAAACGTCCTCTGATAACTGCTTTTATTGTATCCCATAGGTTTTGGGATGTGGTGTGCTCATTCTCATTCATTTCTAGAAACTTCCTAAACTCCTCTCTAAGCTGGGTCAGTACCCATTCATGTTACAGAAGATCATTATTGATCTTCCAATTGTTTGCTCTTGTTTTTCTGGTTGTCCTTTTGTTGATCTCCAGCTTTATGTTATAGTAGTCAGAGACAGATGTCTGAGTAAACTCTATGTGTTTGAATTTACTCAGGATCAACTTGTGCCCCAGCATGTGGTCTATTTTTGAAAATGAGTCATGTGCACATGAAAAGACTGTGAATTATTTTATTTTTTTTTTTGCATTTGGATGGATAATTCTATATATTTCTATCAGATCCAGTCACCTAATCGTAGTGTTTAGTTCTGTATCCTCCTTTCCCAGTGATCTATCTTTCTCTGATAGCAGAATATTAAAGTCACCTACTATGATTATTGAGTCTGTGATTTCTTTTTTCATCCTATTAATTGTTTGACAAATTTTGCAGGACTCTCATTAGGTACATATGTATTTGTTATGCTCACTTGTCCCTGGTCTACTGATCCTTTGAGCATTATATAGTGACCATCCTTGTCTATTATTATGGTTTGCAACTTGAGTTCAATTTTTATGGAGATTAGGATTGCAACCCCTGCTTTTTAAAAATTGCTGTTTGCCTGGTATATTTTCCGCCAACCTTTTATTCTTAGTCTGTGAACTTAAGATGTGTCTCTTGCAGGCAACAGATTGATGGGTTATATTTTCTGAGCCAGTATGATAACCTCTGTCTTTTAATGGGCAAATTGAGGATGTTGACATTCAGAATTATTATTATCCTCTCTGGATTCATTACTGTCATCTTGTACCTTTTATGTTGGGTGTTTTCCTATCTCCATTCTTATCAGTGTGCTATGTTTGTGTGGGGAGATTCATTCTAGCCTTTTCTCTCTGAGGCAATGTTATCTAGGTAATTGTGTTCAGCATGTTGACTTCTGAGTTGGAGTTTCATCATACAGCAGTTTCCTGTTTGTACTTGGTGGATGTTGGTCTTCTGACCATAATGAGTTGGAAAGGATTTTCTACGTGGTTGGGTGTCTTATGGCATATTTTTTTAGTTTTTCCTTGTCCTGGAAGACTCTTACTTCACTGTCTATCAAAATAGATAATTTGGCAAGGTAGAGGATTCTCGGGTTCCCTTTTTTTTCTTCTTCAGCTTTCGGAAGATGTTACTCCACTCTCTCCTCCTCTACATGGTATCTGCTGATATGAATGAGCATATTCTTACCTGAGCACCATTGTATGTGACTGCCATTCTTTCTCTTGCTGCTCTTAAATTTTTTTCTTTTTCCTCAAAGTTGGATAATTTAACTATTATGTGCCTTAGTGAGCTTGTCCTGGGCTTTAGTCTAATTGGTGTCCTCTATGCTTCCTATATGAGTGTCTGATTCTCACTCATTAAAGTTAGGAAGTTTGATTCCAGAAATTCCCTCACTAATTTAGCTGTTGACTTCTTTGTTGTATCTTATTCTGGCAGACCAATTATTTGAATATTGTTCCTCTTCACAGGATCTGTCATTGACCTCAGGTTCTCTTCCACCTCTTTGAGTATCTTGTTTGACTGTCTTTCTCATTTGTTGAAGTCTGTCTGAATGTCCTCGAGGTCACTCGTACAATTCTCTGCCTCTTAGAGTATGTTGGTGAGGTCAGTGATCTTGTGTTTTGCTTCTGTTACCTCATCTATTAGCTCTTATATTTCCCTTTGCTGCATGGACTTTCATCTCCTCTACCATAGCATGTTATTCTATGTTGCTTCCCTCATACCCTATATTACTCCACGCAGTATTCTGAAGATTTCTTTTTGTGGCAGATCAATGTCTGATTCTTCTATGAGCATCATTTAATAAAAGGGAATGAGTCTGTGAACTGAAGTTATTCCAAGAAAACCTTCTGATGTAGTTAAGTGTCAAGCTGAACCGGAAGGCAGGAAGGCAACAAAAGAGATCCATGAATTCCTCGGGCCATCTGAGCATCTTCTCACTGCTCAGCTTGCCAGGCAAGCCGCTTGCTTCCCAAATCTGCCATCTGCCACACAGCTTCAGCTGCGGCCAAAAGCATCCTCCAGAGTGCCTCAGTTTTTCAAAGTCATCCTGAGGTGAGCCACAGAGAAGTGTCTTCTGAATGACAACACATCCCAAATAAATGGCATTCCTGGAGGTGACAGTGGAGGAGGCTTCTTGCAGGTAGAAGGTGCCCATATGCTCACCTGTGCACGCTCCCCTTTCCCTAAGCACATCACCTCATCTGCTTTCTCTTCCCCATCTGGTGGAAGGAAGCAGGCAGTTTATTAAAGGCTGGCACAGGGCCAGCTATGCTCACACTGTCTTCATTTCTCTGTCTGAGGAAAACACCTTGAAAACAAATAGCTACTCTCTCCTATCTCATGTGGACAGCTTAGCCAATTGGAAGTGCTTAATAAATGTCAATTAATCCTTCATAAACCACAACTATTAATATATTTGTTTGATGTAAAATGAATGTGCAAGTCAATAAGGAAATTAACATCTTGGGATCTTCAGGCTTTCAATGAATAATTATTACATTGAATTGAGCAACGATTTCCATGCAGATTCATGCAAAGTCATATTCATTACGAATATGCATTAAAATGATTTGGAATGCATAATTACTTTGAAGAGCACTGATTCTAAATGAAAGGACAATTAATTTAGCTTTTTATTTCCCTCACCCCATTTAAATTTTTAGTGATGCTCCTGTAACCATGACACCACATAATTTATAAATAAAAACTCTACACAGCATCATCTGTCATTTCTATTAAAATCATCAAATAAATGCTCATCTTAAAATTATACAGAGTGTGGATGTAAGGAAAACAGTAATGTAAGGCAGTTTTTGTTTGCATCTACTAATTATTTGCTGTGTATGTTTGTATTTTGCAATAATTTCAAATTTATAGAAAATTTTCAAGAACAGTACAACAAAATGTATACTATATACCTTTTTCCAAACTCACTGCTATCAACTCAACGACAACTCACAGTGATCCTATAAAACAGGATAGAACTGCCCTCTGGGTTTCCAAGACTACAAGTCTTTACAGGAGTATCAAGCCTCAACTTTCTCCCTTAGAATAGTTTCAAACTAGTCACCATATAGTTAGCAGCCCAACGAATAACCCACTATGCCACCAAAGCCCCTACCTTGCACCTAGATTAACCAGTTATTAACATTTCACCATATGCGCTCCCACTCTCCCTTTCCCTGCCCCCCAACAAATACATGTAAATATATATGCATATTTATATACAAATTAATTTTTCTGAACCATGCAAGAATAAGTTGTAGCACATTCCTTTAATACATACTTCAGTATGTATTGCCAGTGTGAACAAGGACATTCTCTTATGTAAACAGGATATAATTACCAAAATCAAGCTATTATAAACTATTATTATTGAATCTATACATTTTATGTTTCACCAGTTTCCCCAATATCTTCCTGTATGACAACAAAATTTGTATATTTCCTATTTTAAAAACTCAATTCTTTATTGCATACCATACTTTTATTTTTCTAAAAACTAATGTATAGGTCAACGTAAAATGGGATTCAACCAGGTATTATTGTATGACCATATGAGGGAGACTTTAATAACTCATAGAAAAATATAATTATCTTTTTGCTCTATTTTCCCATAGATTTTTAAAAATCCCTTCATATATGTAGCTGAAACATTAAGCAATGTGGTTATTTCCTTTAAAAATGGAAATACATCATTATGATTGATTCATTTTCTCCTTTAATTCATGTGACTATAATGAATGAATGGTGCAAGACTATTAAAATGTAACTGTGCTACTTTTATTTTGAACGTTTTGACCATCATTTTCTTCTAATGAAAAATTAATTTTCAAAATTCTTTTTGGAATTACTACTTTCTCCAATGTAAGAGAGAAAGAGCTAAGGGAACAGAAGGCCCAGAGGGGAAGACTATAACCTAGAAGATGATGGGCTTTGATTTCGAGGGGGTACCCCCAAGAAACGATGGTCATTTGTTCTTTTGATGTGAGGGGGATAGTGCACTTGGAGTTCATTCCACCAAGTCAGACTGTTAATCAAGCTTTCGATTTAGAGGTTCTGAAAAGATTGCCTAACAGCATGTGACAAAAAGGCCTGATTTGTGGCAGACCAGGGGAATGGTATTGCCACTATGACAATGCACCTGCTCACAGAGCCATCTCAGTGCACCAGTTTCTGGCAAAAATACAGCATGCCTCTCTTGCCCCATGCACCTGACTCATGTGAACCTCACTCTGTGCGACTTCTTTTTGTTTCTGTGAATGAAGAGGAACATGAAAGTACAGAGATTTGATGGTATAGAAGAGGTGAGGGGAAAAACAAGGGATGTGCTGTCAGCCATTGAAACAGATGAGTTTGAAAACTGTTGCCAAGAATGGAATTGAAGATTTGGCAAATGTATTAAGTGTAATGGAGAGTACTTTGATGGAGATACAGTTGTTTGGTTAAAAAAATTTAAATACATAACTTTGAAAAAAATTCCATTGGGTGGGTGAGTATACCATCATAAAATGAACTTTTAGTGGTGATGAGGCCACTACTTGTCTATTAGATTGCCATACTGTGGTAGCTTACATATTGCTAAGATAGATGCTACAACCTATGTCACTGGTATAAAAATAAAAAAAAAAAAGACATGAGGGCCACCCAAGGACTTTAGCAGAGCTTTCCAACTAAGAATAGATGAAAGAAAGAGAGAAATACTCAGTGTAATTGAATTGAATCCAACTCATGGCAACCCTATAGGACAAAGTAGAACTGCCTTTATGTGTTTCTTAGATGGATCATTTTTCTGAAAGTAGAAACTTCTTTCTCCTGCAGAGCAGCTAATGGCTTCTTAGTGTGCAGGTAGCTCTCCAACTTGTAACCACTATGCCACCAGGCATCCTGAAGCACAAACTCCAACAAAGGACTATGATGTCCATTTCTGAGTGATTAGCCACTGAAAACCTTATAAGGAACAATGGAACCTTGTCAAATAGACTAAAAATCTTATGAATAGCAGTAGAGCATTGTCAAATTTAGTACCCAACGATGAGCCCCTCAAGTAGGAAGAGACTCAAAATACCATTGAAGGTGAATTGTCTTTCTCAAAATAGAGTCAACCACAATGTCATAGAGGGCTAAAGTTTCCAGAGCCTTCATTTGCTAATGGAGTATGACTCAAAAGTGAGAAGCAGCAGCTAACATATCTATTAATAATTGCGACATAATGTGTATGGATCTATGAAAATGGGAATGCCAAAACCAAACTCACTGCCGTTGTTTCAACACTGACTCACAGCAACCTCCTGGGGATTTCTGAGACTAATTGTTAGCAGAGGAGAGAACCCAGTCTTTCTGCCTCGCAGCTACTGGTAGTTTCAAGCAGCAACCATGCAGATCGCAGCCCAATTCATAACCACTCCACTACAAGGACTCCTAGGAAGCCATTAAAACTGGAAAGCAAAATGATCAATATCCTAGATATTAGGGAACTGAAGTGGACTGGTGTCGGCTTTTTTATATCAGATAATAATGTGGTTTACACTGTGAATGAAAATTCAAGATGATTGGCATTGCATTCATTATCAAAAAGAACACTTCAAGACATATCTTGAAGTACAATGCTGTCTGTGATAAGAGAATAGCTGTCCATATTCAAAGAAATCCAATAAATCAAATGATTACACAAATTTACAAAACAAACACTGAAGCCAGTATAGCTTTAGTCTGAAATTGACCAAACAAGCAATCAAGATGCATTGAGAATTTTTTATTTTAATAAATAATTTTATTGGGGGCTCTAACAGCTCTTATACAATCCATACATCAATGGTATGAAGCACAATTGTACATACGTTGCAATCATCATTTACAAAACATTTTCTTTCTACTTGAGCCCTTTGCATCACCTCCTCTTTTTCCCCTCCCCCCTCCCCTCACAAATCTTTGATAATGTATAAGTTAATTTTATTTTCATACTTTACACTGTCTACTGTCTCCATTCGCCCCAGTTTCTGTTGTTTGTCCCCCTTTGGTGGGGTATATGGCAATCATTGCATTCGGTTCCCCCTATCTCCCCCTGCATTGGTAATTATTGGCAATTGGAATGAAAATAGAGACAAACAAGAAGGTATATTAATAAGGCATGACCATGTGATAGAAATGAAATTGGAGATCACGAGTTAGAATTTTGAAATATCAACAATTTCCTCCCAAAAATTGTTGTTCAATGAAATAAACCAGGAGTATACATGGGGGTTCACCTGATGGAGTATTCAAAAATCAAATTGAATACATCTGTGATAAAAACTACAGAGAAGCTCAAAATAAAATTAAAAGAAAACTATGGAACACACTAGCAATTTCTTATATGTAAGTTCAAGAGAAGGTGGAAAGGATACAAAGTGTCAGTATACCAAAAAGAACTAATCAAGATTCCACCATTTGAGGAGGTAGCATATGAGTCAGAACCAATAGTGCTGAAGGAAGAAGCTCAAGCTTCACTGAAAGCATTAGCCAAAAGCAAAGCTTCAGGAATTGATGGGATGATACTTGAAATGTTCAACAAGCTGAACAAGCACACTGAAAGCTTTCATCTAGGCCAGGAAATTTGGAGGACAGCAACTTGGCCAACTGATTAGAATAATTCCATATCTGTACCCATTCCAAACAAAGGTGAACTAACAGAATGTCCGAACTATAGAACAGTATAGATGATACCACATGCAAGCAAAAGTTCAGTGTTTTCTCCCAGGTAGAGATGGAGAAAGACTGCCACAGGAAGTGGCAATGGTCCTATCTAGCGGAGTTTCATGCTTGAAAGCTCTCAAGAGCATGTCAAGTCATTACAAACAGTTCCCAGATGTGACTTTCTCAAAGGGTTTTTAATTTTCTTAAAACCCATTCTCATAGACAGAAGAGCCTCAAAAGGCATAGTGGAGGACTATTTAAATGGCAATAAATGTACATTATTCCTGTCACTGTTAAAATAAAAAACTACCTAATTTATTCGATTAGTTGGCATTATCTTGAACACGCTCATTTCAGTGGTGTCTGACGGAGGGAGACAATGAAACAGTAAGTGGATCGTGTATTATCCATTGGAGTGAGGCAGGCACTTAAAAGATATGCATTTAAAAAAAGCAGGCCTCTACTTAGACAGAAATGTGGCTCTTCTCAATGTATGGTAAATTGTCATAAATGCAATTAAGTGGCATTTCTAGCAGCATCAGGTGGTAAACTACCATGGATTCAATTTTTATAACTGAGTCTAAAAAACATCAAAATAAAACTCCAAACACTTGACTAGGAAAAATAGTCTCTTCCATATCTAAGCACTTTAAAAAATTCCTCCTATTATCATTGTGTAGGCTTCAAGTTCTTACCACTAATTCACTATTCCACCAAAGACGTGCTCACCACTTAGTTCTAGAGCGTCACCTCAGCATAAAGGTTGATATGGTTAATGTTCTACACAGAATGAACCATAGATCATGATTTTGATATCCCTGTTACTTACATTAGAGATCTGTGGTTAGGATCTAAAGGTCAATGTGTTGTGTTTTTAGCAAGGGAACTTTTGCTGATTCCTGAGAAGTGGAGAAATGCCCTTCGATATTGGGGTGATTTATCTGGGGCACCTTAATTTTTAGCCTTCATTCCAAAATGGACTCATCTTGTAGTTTAACAGAATCCTACCATTTAAGCTGCTCAGGCAATTCTGAAAAAGGATTAATCCACTGCAGCATCAGCAGCAAGCAAGATGGACACACGAGTGAAGCAGATGTGTACTCCCCTCTGTAATTGCTTTCAGTTCTTGCTTTGCCCTTTACTGTCTGTTTGAAATTTAACCTTAATGGAATCAGAATGACATTTACCCAGGAATAAGCTCCAGATAGTGTGAGACTCACAAAGATAAAGGTTATGACATAATACCATATTTTTCAAAAATAACAAGACCACATAAATAACACCCACCCACCCACCACCACCCCACCCACACACACATAACACAGAAAAATAATGCACAAGGTGGTTGTGCATTTGGGGTGGGTGGAAACTGATGTGGCACATGCATCATTTGTGTAAAAGTACAGTAAATACACGAATTGTTTTTTAAGATATTACCCAACAGTTACCTTTGAGGTAGAAGATATTAAGGAGGCCACATATTTAAGAGAAATTATTTGTTCCCCTTCCCATTGTTCCCCCTGCCATCAACCACCAGTGGCCTGGATTCCTGTGTCAAGAGCTCTTATCTGTACCAGCGTTCGTGCTCTAGCTGGATATGTAAGGTAGAAATGGGGTCATGATAGTTGGGGGGTGGGGTGGGAGGGAAGAAACATTCAAGAATTAGAGAAATGTGTATTTCATTGGTGCTATATTGCACCCTGGCTGAATGATCCCTTCTGTGTGACCCTTCTGTGAGGAGATGTCCAATTGTCTACAGATGGGCTTTGGGTCTCTACTCTGATCCCTCTCATTTGCATCAATATAATTGTTTGTTTTGGATCTTCTGAAACTTGACACCTGATCCCGTCAGCACCTCATGATCACACAGGCTAGTGGGTTTCCTCCATGTGGGCTTAGTTGATTCACTGATAGAACTTCAAGCCTTTAAGAACCCAGATATTATACCTTTTAATATCCGGACACCATCAGTTTTCTTCACCACATTTGCTTAAGCACCCATTTTATCTTCTGCAATCATATCAGGAAAGTGAGTCTCACAGAGTGCCAGGTTATCAGAACAAAGTGTTCTTGTATTGAGGGAGGATTTGAGTAGAGGCCCAAAGTCCATCTGCTACCTTAATACTTAAGATAATTATATGTACATATACCTATATCCCTATCAATGCAAATTAATATATTTACATATATACATGCCCATATTTATACCTCTATAAATAGCTTTTCTTCCTAGTTCTTCTCTCTATTTACTTCTACTTGCCTCCTGTCCCACTATCATGCTCCCCCTTCATTCAGAGCTTAGTAATTCCTCTCGGGTATACTGCACTTGATCAAACCCCACCAGGCATTCTACACCCTCCTCGCCATCAATTTTAAATCCCTTATTGTTCCCGAGTTTGTTGGCTCCCCACTCCCTTTCCCCCACCTCCTCCTCTCCCATGTCCCCCAGAATCATTATTGTTTTCCCCTCAGGCTTGTTTATCCTGCCTATCTTATATAGATAGACATAAAGAAAAAGGACAAATGAGCTATTTGGGTTTTTTTCTTATTGTAGGCTAGCAGAGTATTATAGATTTTAGTAATAAGGCCTTTGTCTGATGTGTCATTGCTAAAGATGTTTTCCCAGTCTGTAGGGTCTCTTATTATTCTTTTAGCAAAGTCTTCTCTATTTCTGATAGGCTATGTATTCCCTGCATCAATGTTCTTAGGTTTATCCAAATTTCTTAATTAATGGCTTAAATAGTTTGGGGTTTTACTGTGATCCATGGAGTGAGGTGAGGGTCTTGCTTCAATTTTCTACAGGTAGATATTCATTTTTTCAAGCACCACTTGTTGAAGAGAACATCCGCTGCCCATTTGATATTTTGGGGGCCCTTATTGAAGATCAGTTGTCTGTAGGCTAATGCTTTTATTTCTGGATTTTCTGTTCTTTTCCACTGGTCTGAGTATCTGTTGTTATGCCAGTACCCTGCTGTTTTGACCACTGTGGCTGTATAATAGGTGTTAAAGTCAGGTAAAGCAAACCCTCTTACGTTGTCCTTCTTGAGGAGTTTGTTAATTCTGGGCTTCTTGCCTCTCCATATGAAATTGGTAGTCAGTTTTTCCAATTCCTTGAAGAAAGATGATGTTATTTGTATAGGGATAGCATTAAACTTATATAGTAGGCTAGGATTGACATCTTTACTATATTGAGTCTTCCAAACCAGGAGCATGGGATATTCTTCCATTTGTGGAGGTATTTTTGGTTTCTTGTAATAGTGTGCTGTTTTTTTCTTCATACAAATCTTTTGTTTTTGTTTAGATAGATCCCTAGATATTTCAATTTGTTCTTGGCTATTATGAAGGGTACTTCCTTTTTGATCTCCTCCTCTGTGATTTCATCTGATGTATATAACAATCCAATAGACTTCTGTTTATTAATCGTGTATCCCACCACTCTGTCATATTTCTCTATCACTTCTACAACTCCTCTCGTGGACCTTTTTTAGTTTTCAATGTATAAAATCATATCATCTGTGAATAATGATAGTTTCACTTCTTTTTTTCCCCAGACGAATACCTCTAATGTCTTTCCTTTCCCTTATGTTGTTAGCTAGGATCTCCAGTATGAAGTTGTATAAAAGTGGGGACAAGGGGCATCCTTGTCCAGTCCCTCTTTTTGGTGGGATCGTCTCCATCTTTTCTTCATTGACCACTACATTGGCAGTTGGTTTTTCAGGTACAGCTTGTATCAACTTGAGGAATTTTCCTTCCATTTCAATCTTCTTGAGTGTTTTAAACAGAAATGGGTGTTCAATGTTGTTGAATGCTTTTTCTGTATCTATCAATGTTATCATGTGATTCTTGTCAATGTGGTGAATAATGTTGATGGACTTTCAGATGTTGAACCATCCCTGCCTCCCTAGAATGAACCCCACTTGGTAATGATGAATTATTCGTTTTATAAATGTTTGTATTATATTGGTCAATATTTTGTTAAGGAGTTTTGCATCATTGTTCATTAGATATATCAGTCTTTCATTCTCAATTCTTGTGGGATCCTTGCCTGTTTTAGGTATCAGTGTTGAAAGAATTTGGGAGTTTGCCATTCATTTTTATGTTCTGTAAGAGTTTGTATAGGATTGGTGTCAGTTCTTCTCTGAATGCTTAGTAGAATTCTATGAAGCCATCTAGCCCAGGGGATTTTTTTTGCTGGTAATTCTTTGATAACCTTGTCTGTTTCTTCTATTGCTATGGGTCTATTGAGATTCTTGACATGCATCTGGGATAGTCTAGGGAGGGTTTGTTTTTCCAAGTATTTGTCCATGTCTTCCAAGTTGTTCAACTCATTGGAGTACAGATCTTCATAGTATTTTGTAGTTAGCCTTTTAATTTCATTAGGATCCATTGTAATTCCCCCTGTTTTATCCCTGATCCTGGCTATTGATGCTTGTTTCTGCCTTTCTTTTGTTAGGTTTTCCAATGGTCTGTCGATTCTGTTATCCTTTCAAAGAACCAGCTTTTTGCTGCATAGATTTTTTTGCATTGATTTCATGGGTTCCCCCATTTATCTCTGCCCTGGCTTTTATTATTTCCTTCCTTTTGCTATTAGTAGGATTAGTGTTGACTCGGCTCTAATTGGTAGAGGCATTATGACTCTTCCTGTATAATAACTCTTCCTTTTTCATGTGTGCATTTATTGCTACCAAACTTCCTCTGATAACTGCTTTTGCTGCGTCCCAAAGATTTTGGTATGTTGTATTCTTATTCTTATTGGTTTCTAAAATCTTCCTAATTTCATCCCTGATCTAGACCAATGCCTACTCATTTTGCAGAATGGAGTTTTCAACCTCCAATTCTTTGTCCTTGTTTTCTTAACCTTCCTTTCATTGATTTCCAGCCTTATTGTGTAGTGGTCAAAGAAGGAAGTCTGATTGATCTTTATTTGCTCGAATTTACTCAGGCTCGATGTGTGTCACAACATGTGGTCTATCTTTGAGTATGTGCCATATGCACTTAAAAAGATTTATTTATTTTTTTATTTTGCATTCAAGTGGAGAGCTCTAAAAATATCTATCAGGTCAAGTCACCTAATTGTAGAGTTTAGTTTTGTAGCCTCCTTGTTAAGCTTCTTTCCCTGTGATCTATCTTTTTCAGAGAGTGGGGTAACAAAGCCACCTACTGTGATTGTTAAGCCTGTGATTTATTTTTTCATCTTTTGGAGTTTGATTGATGAATTTTGTGCATCTCTCATTGAACATGTATATATTTATTATGCCTACTTGTTTTTGGTCCACTGATCCCTTTTGCATTATATCATGCCCCCTCCTTATCTACTATTATGGCTTTCACCTTGAGATCAATTTTGTCAGATATTAGGACTGCAACCCCGGCATTTTTGAATTGCCATTCTTTGGTAAAATTTTCACCAGCCTTTAATTCTTAGCCTATTTTTG
The DNA here is from genome assembly GCF_000313985.2 of Echinops telfairi. Lineage (NCBI taxonomy): Eukaryota > Metazoa > Chordata > Mammalia > Afrosoricida > Tenrecidae > Echinops > Echinops telfairi. Next base: position 23,481,489 of record NW_022107431.1, on the reverse strand, counting down.
TCTGCGAGCTAGAGGTGTACCTCTTGTAGACACATCAATGGGTTATGTTTTCTAATCCAGTTGGCTAGTCTCTGTCATTTAATGGATGAGTTCAGAGCATTGGTATTCAGAGTTATTACATCCATCTGTGGACAATGTGAAGTCATCTTGTACTGTTTGTGATAGATGTTTACCTACTTCCTTTCTTGTCAGTGCATTATATGTGTGTGTGTTTGTGTATGGGTTGGGGTTATTCTTGCCTTCTTTTCATCATTGCACTGTTATCTTGGGAGCTGTTTTCAATGTGTTGACCTCTGGGTGGACTTGCTCTATATGGTGGTCACCTATTTGTGCTTGATGAATGTTGTTCTTACCACAGTGGGTCGGTAAGAATTTTTTGTACAGCTAGGTTTCCTTTAACATATTCTTTGAGTTTTTCTTTGCCCAGGAAGACACTTACTTCTCCATCTATCTTGATAGAAAGTTTGGCAGGGTAGAGGATTCTTGGGTTGACATTGTTCTCCACTCTCTCCTTTTCATGATGTCTGCTGATATGTCTGAGCATATTCTTATCCAAGTATCTTTATAGGTGACAGACTTTTCCACTTAGCTGCTCTTATGATTTTCTCCTTTTCCTAAAAGTTGGATGGTTTAACTATTATGTGCCTTAGCAAATTCTTAAAAATATGGAAATCTTCATGAATTTGCATGTCATCCTTGCTCAGGGGTCATGCTAATATTCTCTGTATTGTTCCAATTTTAGCATATGTGATACTGAAGCAAGCACCGTATTTTGGCTCTTGAGGATTATTTTAATTTTTTTTTCAATCTTAAACTTGAATTTTCATATGAGAAATTGATAACCTGTTCCACAGTTAGTCCCTAGTTTTGTTTTGGCTGCTGATATTGAGATTCTCTTTCATTTCTTTCCATGGATGTAGTCAATTTGATCCCTTTGTATTTTACCCAGGGAGTCCAGGTGGAATAGTGGGTAATGTGTTGAGTTTCTAAGCTCAAGGTCAGCTTAGAAAGGCCTGAGGGAGAAGTATAAGGCTTTCTACATCAGTAGAGACTTACAGTTTCAGAAACTGACAGGGATAGTTCTACTCTGTGCTATACAGAGTCAGAAACAACCCAATGGAAGTGAGTTTGAGATTTTTTTGGAGATTTTTAGTATTAGCTCTGATGATGTCCAGATGTATTGTCATTGTTTTGCTGAAAAAGTTACAAGAAATGCAACACTGTTGGTCTTTCAAAATCTTATCATGTGACCTCTATATTCATTTCTATTGCCAAGGCCATAGTTTCCAACTAATCCTTTTTTACTTTCAACTTTTGTGTTTTAATCTCCAGTAATTGTCAATTCATCTTGATTACACAACTGAATAATTTCAAATTGAAGAAGTTGACAGAATTCTTGAATTTCTTCATTACTGATGGTTGGTGCATAAATTTGAATAACAATTTTATTAGCTGGTTTTCCTTGTGGACAGATAGATATTGTGCTGTCATGGACAGCATTATACTTCAAGATACTTTTGAAATGTTTTTTTAAATAATAAATGCAAGCCCATTCCTCTTCAATATGAACTTCATAGCATAGTAAACCATATGATTGACTGATTCAAAAATGGCTAATATCAGTCTATTGCCACTCACTAATGCTAAAGGTCTTAATCTTTTGGGGTTCCGTTTCAGTTTTTTTATGACTTCCAATTTTCCTAGACTCCTAAAGTCATATATTCCATTGATTAATAATAAATCACTGACTGTTAATAAATTCTTAAACTGCTTCTTCTCATTTTCACTCCTATTCTGTTCGCATATGAAGGTCCTGAAAGCTTTGCTCCATCCATATCATTAACATCAGCTTTACTTTGAACAGGAAGCTCAAAGTTGTATTTTGAGTACTTTCATACTTGATAATCTCATCTTCTTGCACTATGTCAGACATGTTTTTACTACTGGTCATAAGATAAGAGTCCAAGCTCTGGTGCTATAATAAGGTATGCACTGGGCTTCTTCATGCAAGGTCACCAGTTTGAAACAACCAGGTGCTCCATGGGTGAAAGATGAGGCTTTTGCCTCTACTAAAGATTTAGTCTCAGAAACCCATAGGTGCATTTGTATTCTGTACTATAGGGTCACTCTGAGTCAAAATTGACTTGGTGGCAGTGAGTTTGAAATTGAGAATCCCTCAGAAGTAGACTGTCTCTTCCTCCTTCTTAGGCTGGAAACTCTGCAGTTGAAATACCAGTGACATAACTCCACCATCACAGCAACACAAAAGCCATGAGACCACAACAAACTGACAAATGGGCAAATATTTATGGAGAACCTAAAATGTGTTAGACCATTCTAACTTCTTGAAATAAAGGACCAAAACACCAAATAAATAAACAACAAAACACAAAGATTTCTGCTCTTGTGAAGTTAAACTGGGCCATATGCTAGGAACCCAATAAATTATATAATGCTTAAATTAATAAATTGTAAAATGCTTAAAATTAATAAGGGCTTTAGGATAAGCACAGCAGGATAAAGAAAATCATGAATATCAGAGGGATGGATCATTTACTTCAAATGGGGCTGTTAGGGAAGACTTCATTAAGGAGGGAAATAGTAGAACAAAGACTTGAGAGATAAAAAGTTAGCCACATGATTAATATGCTGGATATAAGGGGCAGCAAGTGTCTTAAAAGAAAAGTTCCAGAACAATGCCAGAAATGTTCCAGGCCCAGCAAGGTATCATGGGAAGGGTAATAATATGACCGCAGACAAATAATGATGAGTATCTTACTGTGAATTTAGTAAGAAGACATTATAGGGTTTTAACCTAAGAAGTCTTACTATCTGGCTTACACTTTAAATTAAATGTCAGTATGGTTGGAAAAGAGCCAACAGTAGAAGTAGGAAGACAAATCAGGAAGCTACTAGTAATTCAACCAAGAGATGATGGTTTAGACAACTTTGGGAATGGTGATTTGTGGGAGTAAGTCCATTTCTATTTAAGTATGGAAGTTACAGCTTTAGTATTGCCTGATAGATAGGATAGATGATATTAAAGATAGAAATAATTAAAGAGAATTCAGGATTTTGGACCTGAAAGCTGGAAAAATGGGATTTTCATCAACAGAAATGGGAAAAGACGTGAGTCCAGAATTTTGGGCATGGGAGTGGGAGGTGAGGGTGGCCAGTAAAGCTTGAAATGTTTATCATACATCCAAATTGAAATGGTTAATCTAGCAGTTGAATATACAAATATGCAAATCAGAACAGTCTAGACTGGAGTTATAAATTTCAAATCCATTTGTATATAAATAATATTTAAAACTATATAACAAGATGATAGAACTAAGTAAATGAGCTTTCATAGAGAATACAAAAAAATGAATCTTCAAACTACAATACTCCAACATTAAGAGATAAGGTATCAGGAAAGGCAATGTAGAGGGGAAAAAGCAGAAACAACAAGAGGTGGGGTTGGGGGAAAGAATGGGATGCTGGAAGCCAGGAAGAAAGAGTATCAATGAGGAGGGATTGATCAACTATGTCAACTGAGGCTGAAAGGGACAGGGAGAGATGACATAGATTTGACCACAATGAAGTCTCTGGTCACCCTAACAAGAGTAGTTTTGGTGAAAAGCAAAAGATGGGAGACTAATTGTAGAAGGATTAAGAGTGAACCTAACTTGGACTTGAGGACCAGAGTGTGGCACCACAGCAAACTCGACTGGAAAACACTCATAAAGGTCAGCAGACAGACCTGGAACTGCTTGAGGGCTTTTTCAGTTTTTGCTGATGTTTTTTTTCTTTTTCTCTTTATTTTATTGTTTTGTTTTGTTTTATTAGCTGTTGTTGATTTATTTTTTTGTCTTCTTTTTAAATTATTTTTACCTCTGTTTGTTTTTGCATGTATTATTGTCTATGCACGTCTATCTGGACAAGATAGGTAGAATGAACAATCGGAGGAGAGAACAATAGGACTGATGGTTCAGGGGGGCAATGGGAGAGGGAGCAATGGAGAAAAAGGAGGGGGATGCCAACAATCTCAGGGACGAGGGAAGAATAAGTGATCAAAATTTAATGGCAAGGAGGGCATAGGACACTTGCGGGAACTCGATCAAGGGCAATATAGCCAAGAGAAATTACCAAAACTCGAATAAAGATCGAACATGATCATGGGATAGGAGGAAAGTAAAAGGAAATAGAGGAAAGAACTGGAGTAGGAGGACAGTTATAGAGGTCTAAATACAGGCATGTATGTATGTCTATGTACATATATTTATTTATAAAGTATTACGGTAGCAGATGGATCTTGGGTCTCTACTCAAACACTCCCTCAACATAAGAACAATTAGTTCTACTAAAATGGCATTCTGTGATGTTCACCTTCCCTGACACGATCGCTGAAGA
>NW_022107431.1:23472877-23474494 GCF_000313985.2 Echinops telfairi | reverse complement strand
TGTAGCAAAGAGAAGTAAAAACAATGATGAAAGAAAGGTCCTTTTTCAAATGGAGAATAATTTGTGTTCATGATGTAGAGCCCTGGTGGCACAGTGGGTTATGCATTGTTGGGCTTCTAACCAAAATGTCAGCAGTTTGAAACCACCAACTGCTCTGTGGGGGGGAAATGAGACTTTCTACTCCTGTGAAAAGTGAAGTGATAGTCTTGGATACCCACAGAGGCAGTTTGACTCTGTCCTATAGGATTGCTATGAATTGGAATGGAATCGATGGCAGCGAGTTTGGTTTTTGGAGTTTGGGGAATAATCAAGCAGAAGGTGAAAACTGAACGATATCAGAGAGATGTGCAATTGATGCAGTGATTTACTTGGGTAGTTGAGAGAATACAGGATCTTGTGCACATTTGGAACAATTGGCTTTCAATAAGAGCTTGGAAACTTTATGATGAAGAGCAAAAGTCAAAGGATATTTCCTGATTCTGTTGGGATTCTATGGGCATTCTCACACAAAATCTCTAATTTTCTCAGTGAAGTAGAAAGTGAGAAGAGATGAAGGGGGCTTAAAATGTTTGAAGATCTCAAAAATACATATAAAATAGCTATTCAGTATGAGACAAAGAAACCTTTATGAATGCCAGGCATTGTAATGTAGACCACAAGGAGCTCAGCCAGTATGGTTTTGTGTGTCTCCCCATTCATATGCAGTTGCCCAAATGCATAGTAGGCAATGGACTGGACTTAACCAGGGCAGTTTTATCTATTTACTTACTTGGTTCATGGTAATTCCATTAAAAGTGATTTGGATGATGAGGACAAATTTAAGGTGTACAGACAGGGGGAGTAAACCATAAAACAGTAAGGTACAAGGAAAAGATGGTAGAGCTCTGGTGCCAGTGGGTAGATGTTGACATTAAAACACTAGAAGTGAGCTTGAAGTGTACAGGCAATGGTTAGAAAGTGTGACAAATAACATCAAGATGCTGGAGGAGTTGGAACATTTGATAATGACAGTATCTAGAGTATGAGCATATGGGTGATCAAGTTGTCAACAAAGACATTCAAAATTATGAAGATCTTATTTCCTACAGTTATCTCATTGATTACCTTGCCTATGAATACTGCATATTTTGATACAACTTCCTGCCCAGACACTCTCCTTAGCTAATTTCAACCCCGGTCTTTTTGACCCTTCCCACTCCACTGCTTACAGCAGTCCTGTTTTTCTTTCTGGAATTCTTACCCCCACAGAATGGTGGCATCCATCTAATCCATCTAGATAGAACAGGAGGCAGACATAGTCACCATCCCTACCAAAGAGCAAAACTAAGCCCATTGACATTGAATCGGGTCTGCCTCATAGCTGCCCTGAAGGACAGAAAAGACGGACAGACTTTTCAAGCCCGATACCCTTTGTGAAAGCAGACTGTCGTGTCTTTCTCTCGTGAAACAGCCGGTGGCTTTGAACCACCAAGACCTTTAACCCCAGCGTGTGCCCAGGGCCCCTTGCCTTTCCTCCCACCTACATTAAATTATTAACAACCTCTCTAGATTGAATCCCACAAATCTACATTTTAACCTGTCTTCTTTTTAGAGCCACACTCCCACAACTGAAATACA
>NW_022107431.1:23468798-23472362 GCF_000313985.2 Echinops telfairi | reverse complement strand
TAGTCCAAGGGACCAGTGTATTATACAGACATCGGCTTTCACTACCTTGAAGCCAGAAGAACTAGAGGAGACGCAGCTGCCCTTGCCAACTGCTATGAAAGGGTCACATTAGAAGGTCCTGGATAGAGAAGGAGAAAAATGTAGAACAAAACTCAAAATCATAGAAAAGATCAGGCTTACTGGTCAGATAAAGACTGGTAGAAACCTCAAGAATATGGAACCTCAATGTGTGGAACTGAAATGACCCTTGTGGGTCAATTTTCAGCCAAACAATGGAGAGTTCTATAAAAGGAAAACTAACATTATGAGGGTATACACCCCATAGAATCATCAACCATTGAGATAAAAAGATGACATTGGCCCAAGGACCAAGTTCAGAAGTATAAGGAAAGGAGAAATAGAAACAGGAAACATGGAATCATGAATGTCCCATGGTGGGCACTGCAGTCCAGGACATGAAATAAAAGGTGTATGAACTGTTGAATGAAGAACTAATGTGCTCTGTAAACCTTCAACCAGTTCCTAATAAAAAGTTTTAAAAATAAAACCATATGTAGCAAAGTTCCATTCTAATATGCGTCGGCATACCACAACAGCAACTGGTATTGGTACTGGACCTGTCTAGCCAACTCCAGCCTCCTTGCTCACATCTTCCTTGCACATCTCACTTACCAGTTCTCTGGTCATACTGAACTACAATTGACAACCCAGAGACCCTCGAATTTCTCACAACTCTTTAGCTTTGCTAATAATTTTCTCTCTTTCAGAAATGTTCATCTTAGGGTGCTACAGCAAACTGTGAAGAGAGCAGATGGTGCCCTGCTGTTAATCAGAATAGTGTCTGGGGTCTTAAAGGTTTATAGTCAAACAAGCAGCCATTTAAGCGAGACATCAACTAAATCCACATGGAAGATGCACACCAGATTGCGTGATCCAAAGACGACAATAACAAATTCAACTATGATAAAGGGAAAAGTATCAGAGCCTAAATTATGACCATCCAATGTGTAGAAGGCTGCCGGGGACAGTGGGTGCCTCAAACCCTTCTGCAGAGCATCTAGCCTGATGAAGCCGCTGACAGAGCCCCGAGAGATTCTTCTAGGTGTGAGTCTGTCTTGCTTGTTCCATGACAAAAGTGTCTTCCCTGGACTTTAAATATTCATGGTCGTCTTTTCTTTCTTTTGCACTATTTGTATTTTTAGCTCTGTTATTTTATCCTTACCACTTTATTTTTTCTGGTTTTACTGTTTCTGTTGGGTTTTCCAGTTTGTAGCACAGAAGGAGTAGAAGCATAGAGATAAGAACGGATACAGGGGTTACAGGGGTGGCAGGGGTGGGGGTGGGAGACAGGGAGTATAAAGGGTTTGGGGGAACAAACAAGATATGTGGAAGGCAGGAAGAATCACTCTCTATAACTGATGGTGATTACATAACTCATTTTAAAGGGGATTTAACCATGGGGTGGGGAGAAAATGTTCTAAAATTGATCATGGTAATGATTGTACAACTCTTCTTGATATGGTTAAACTATTGAATTGTGTGATATGTGTATGAAGTGCTAATAAAACTGTTTGGGGTTTTTCTTTTAAGAAATGTTTATCTTCATCTCACCACTTTCATCATCTCTCCAAGTCAACTTTAGTGTCCTTTCTTCCAAAATGCCATCTCTGGGAGGTTTAGTAAGTTGAGAATTCCCATCTATGAGTGTCCAAAGAGCTATAGCAAGATATTTTCATATTGTAATTTAATCAAGTTGAGCCTGTCTAGTTCAGTGTGGACTGTGAGCTTGGTGGAAGGAGGAGTGGTTTTACTCTGCTTTGCTTTTATCTTGGTTAAACTTACTATTGTTTGTAACATAGTCTATGGACATAACAGGTAATCAGCGTGGTACTGTGAGTAAGTGATTGACTCTCAGTTAAATACTGGGGAGCCCTAGTGACTCGGTGGGGTAGGCATTGAGCTCCTAACCCACTGATTGCTCCATGAGAGAAAATGAGGCTGTCTGCTCCTATAACCTGTAAAGATTCATATTCTTAGAAACCCGACACAGAGTTACCAGGAGTCAAAATTAACTCCATAGCAGTGGGTTTGAGTGATCCAACACTAACCGTTATAGTGATGTAGCATCTCTATGTTCACATTTTATAATCCTAACTGCATGAAGATTCTGGAAGATAATAATTCAATACAAAGCAGGCATTTACAAGCACTGAACTACAGTGAGTCATGTAGCAGTAGAAACAGTCAGCACCTATACGTTTTCTGCTCAGGTGTCCCAGATCAGAGCCTGAGTATAATTGACTAGTACTGTACAGACGTGCTATCATGGATAGGTTTTGTTCAATTATAACAAATACTTAGCTGTAAACTCAGTAACTAATTTGTTCTTCTAAATAAAATTTGTATGAAGCACAGGAAAAAGTGCACTTGGTACCTGAGGTAGTGCCAAAGCTCCTAAAATGAAATCTGGGGGTTTTTTTGCAAATGAATTGAATGAAGTTTGTATCATCATTACGGAGTCCCTGGGTGGAACAAACGGCTAATCGGCTCTGCGGCTAACTGAAAGGCTGGAAGTCAATTCCTCCCCGAGGCACCTTGAAAGAAAGACCTGGAGGTCTTTTCCCAAAAATAACAGCCAGGGATCTCCTCTAGCGCACAGCTCTCTTCTGACCCAAATGGGGTTAACGTGAGTATGGCAACTGGATACATTTTTATACATTTGGTAAAAGATTCCTGAAAATAAAAACCATCAAACAAAAAAGAAAAACTGTCACCGTAAGTTAACAGATAGGGAATTCGCTTAGTGCTGCTACCTACTCGCAGGAAACCACCTTCGCTCACTTAGCTAAAGAAGCAGCTGCTCACTTGCAGAAACCACCTTCACTCACTTAGCTAAAGAAGCAGCTGCTCACTTGCAGAAACCACCTTCGCTCACTTAGCTAAGCAGCTGCTGCTTCTTTGGGCCCCTCAGTTCTCCGGAGGACCCCTGCAGCTGCTCACCTCAGCCCCGGGCCCTCTAGCGCCAGGCTCACATTTATACCTGTTTTCCTAAAGTGGAAGGTGCAGTGGGATTCCAGTAGAAGGACAACCAGTGTGGACTAGAACAAACTGAGATTTCCCCTTAAAATCAACAAATAGAATTGTTTACAGAAAACAGAATAAGAGAGTGGTTAAAGTGCAAATTTTTAAGCTTATTACTGTAGCCTTGTTTTACTTCATTTACCCTTATTGGATTCCCAGTTGGTGCGGGGCTGATACTAAACGAGGCACTGGTGATACACAGCAGAGGAAGACAGGGAAAAGACATGCATTTAGCAGGAGATCTGGTGTGATCTACAGGCAAGAAGACTGGAGTTTGAATTTCAACTCTAACTTCAACTTCCTGTCCACAAATCATGGATGTCAATCTCTCTGCCTCTCTAACCTGAAGCTCCTAGAGGATAAAATAAGATCATGTCTCCCATGGAGGGCTGTTGTGAAGGGTGACTGAGATCAGTATAAAGTCCCTCACAAACATTTGGATGTGGTCAACAATCATCTTATTCTGCTAAAGAGTTTATAATC
>NW_022107431.1:23465698-23467393 GCF_000313985.2 Echinops telfairi | reverse complement strand
TACTCTTGAAATGGTCTCTAAATTCAGGTGTGATATATTCAAGTTTGTACTTAGGCTCTTAAATACTTCGTAACTTTTCTTCAGCTTCAACTTGAATTTGCATATAAGCAATCGGTAGTCTCTTCCACAACAAGCCCCTCACTTTGTTTTGATTGATGATTTGAGGATCTCTATTGTCTTTTTCCACAGATGTAGTTGATTTGATTCCTGTGAATTACATCTGGGGAGATCCACCTGGATGGTTGGCATTTATTTTGTTGAAAAAGCTATATTGCAATAAGTAAGCTACTGGTCTTGCAAAATATTTTTATGTGGTCTCCTGTATTATTTCTATCAGCAAAGTCATATTTTCCAACTACCAATCCTTCTTCATTTCTAATTTTCATATTCCTATCAGCAGTCATGATCAATGCATCCTGATTGAATGGATGATAAACTTCTCACTGTAGAAATTGTTAAAAATAAAAAGGTCTCAAATCTCTTCATCTTTGGCATTAGTGATTGGTGTGTAAATATAAACAATAGTTGTACTAGTATGTGCATATTGTTCTATCACTGACAATATTGCATTTGAGGCTAAATCTTCATGTGTTCTTTTTGATGATGAATGCGATGCCATTTTTCTTCAATTTGTCATTCCTAGCACAGGAAAACATAGGATTGTCCAACTCCTCATAGTGAATATCACTCCATTCCAGCACAGTAATGCCTAGAACATCAATCTTTAAGCATTCAATTAATTTGTGATTTCCAATTTCCCTAGATCCATACTTCACACATTCTACATTCTCATTATTCAGGGATATTTGCTGCTGTTTATTCTCATTTTGAGTTACGCCCCCATCAGCAAATTAAGGTCCTGCCTTCACTCAACATCTAGCCACATTGTACAGGTCAACTCTACTTTGAGAAAGAAACTCTTCCTCGGGCATGTTTTGAGTGCCTTCCAACTGTGGGTGGTCATTTCCAGCACGCTATCAGACCACACTCTGCTGCTATTCATAAGAATTTGACCAATTGTTTTTAGGTGTAGTCTGATTCTTTTTCATAGTGTGTCTTAGTCTGGAAGTTCCACTGAAACCTGTTTATTCTGGGTGACCCTGCTGGTATTGGTAGCACGAGTGGCATACCTTTTAGCCTCAAGGCAGCATGAACGCTACCACAGTATGACAAAATGTCAGATCTGTTTTCCATGAAGATTTTTAAAAATCAAACATTGACATTGAATCAATTCTGACTCACAATGACCACAGGGCTGAGTAGAACTGCTCTATGGCAATGAGGCTGTATATCTTTACGGGAAAAGAAAGTACCCCTTTTCTCCCAAGGAGTGGCTAGTGGATCCAAACTGCTGACCTTGTGGTTTGCAGCCTGGTGTGTAACACACTCTGCCACCAACGCTGCACCTAGGGAATCATAGGGGGCAGTTGTACTGTGTATTACAGAATCACTAGCCGTCATAACCAACTTCACAGCAAGAGGCTTAGTTTGGGGTTTTCTTTATGTGAAGGAGAGACAGGGGGAAATTAGTTAATCCTGCTGGGTGGGGGTGACAAGGAAGACTTAATGACCAGGATTTTATTGGTCATTTACAATAGCATTAACAAAATTTCCTCCAAAATCCTGAGCTGAAATATAGGTGATGGTAGTTCTGCCAGGAAAAAAGAAATAAATACATTTTCCTTGACCTCACAT
>NW_022107431.1:23439427-23464413 GCF_000313985.2 Echinops telfairi | reverse complement strand
ATTAGCTAACACTCTCTTTAAGGCATCCTTGGGATGGCCACTGGCACAGAGCAGGCATGTGATTTGATTGTTAGTTGTCATCAAGTCGGGCCCTGCATGGCCACCCGGTACACCCTACTGCCAGATCCTAATCCCAACCCATGACTGCTCTGCTGTAATTCCAGTTTTTCATTGGCAGGTTTTTCAGAAATAGATCCCCGGGCATTTCTTCTTCATCTGGAAGCTCCACTGAAACATGTTCAGCATCTCATTGTTCTTGTTGTTGCTAGGTGACTCTGTGCACAACTGAACAAAACACTGCCGGTCCTCCACCGTCCTCACAAGCGTTCCTGTGCCTGAGCCCATTGGTGCAGCCACGGTGTCCATCCATCTCCTTGGGGGCCTGCCTCTCTTTCACTGCCCCTCTGCTTTACCAAGCAGGATGTTATCCTCCGGGAACTGGTCTCTCCTGACCGCCTGTTCAAAGTATGTAAAGCAAAGTCTCATCATCCCTGCCTCTAAGGCGCATTCTGGCCTTACTTTTTACAAGACAGATTTGGTTGTCATTTTAACTGTCGATGGTACTTTCCATATTCTTTGCCAGCACCACAAATCAAATGCATCACTTTTTCTTCGATCTTTCTGATTCAATGTCCAACTTTCACATGCATGTGATGCAATGAAGAATATCATGTCTTGGGTCAGACATACCTTGGTCCTCAAAGTAACATGCCTGCTTTTCAATACTTTAAAGAATTCGTAGGCAGCAGATTTACCCAACCTTTTTCTCTCTTTTGGTCTTCCTTACATTGAGTTGTAATCTTTCATCTTCATCAGCAAGTGCCTCGTGCCTCGTGTTCTCACTTTCAGCAAGCAATGTTGTGTTATCTGCATACAGCAGGCTGGCAATAAATGTTCCCTCAATCCCGATGCTGCGCTCTCCTTCATATAAGCCACATTCTCCGATTATCTGCTCAGCCTACAGATTGAATAAATATGGTAAGAGGATACAATCCTGACACACACCTTTTCTGATTTTCAACCACGCAGAGTATTTCCTTGTTCTGTTTGCACAACTGCATCTTGATCCGTGTTCAAGTGCCATAGGAGTTCAATGAAGTGTTCTGGAACTCTCTTTCTTCTCAAGGTTATCCATAGTTTGTTATCGTCCACACTGTCAAATAAAACACAGTCAATAAAACACAAGCATACATCTTTCTGGTATTCTCTGTTTTCAGCCAAGATCCATCTGACACCAATAATGATATCTCTTGTTCCATATCCTCTTCTGAACCTGGCCTGAACCTCTGGCAGCTCCCTGTCAATGTAACACTGTTAACCATTGTTGGATGATCTTTAGCAACTTTTTACTTGCAAGAGATATCAACGATAATGTTCTATAATTTGAGCATTCTGTTGGGTCACCTTTGTTTGTAATGGGAACAAATATGATCTCTTCCAGTCAGTTATCCCAGTAGCTGCCTTCCAAATTTCCTGGTATAGTTGAATAAGTGCTTCCAGTGCTTCATAATCTTATTGAGATATCTCAAGTGGTATTCTATCAATTCCTGGATTCTTGTTTTTGGCTAATGCTTTCAATGCAGTTTGAACGTCTTCCTTCAGCACCATTGGTTCTTGCTCATATGCTACCTCCTGAAATGGTTGACTGTCCACTGACTCTTTTTGGTACAGTGACTCTACAGTCTTTCCATCTTTTTTTGATGCTTCCTTCGTCATTTCATTTTTGCCCATAGAATCTTTCAAGATTTCAACCAGAGGCTTGAATTCTTTCTTGAGTTCTTTCAGTTTAAGATATGCTGAGCATGTTCTTTCTTTGTGGTTTTCTAACACATTTTGTTATAGTATTTTACTTTATCTTTTAGAGCTGTTCTTTGCATTTTTTGCTTCAACTCTTTGATTTCCTCATTTCTTCTACTTGCCTTTGTTACTCGGTGACTAAGAACAAGTTTCAGGGTCTCTTCTGACACCCACGCTGATCTTTTCTGTCTTGTTTTTTTTAATGACCTTTTGTTTTCATGAATAAGGTTCTTGATGTTCTCCTTCCTCAACCTGCACAACAACAATGAGAGAACCTGAAAGTGGGGTAGGGATGTAAGAAAGAGAAAGGGGGACAAGATGGGATTGGGAGGTCTGATCAGAAATCAGTCCCGAACAACTTTATTCCAAAGCTTACATTCAATCTGTATGAGGAATTCAGCAAGCAAAACATTATTTTGTACTTTGTTCCAAGGACTTCGTGTTACATTGAATCTAAATCAATACATTCTATTAGCCGATTTGTTTGCTTGTCATGTGGACAATGAGTATTGTGAAGGGTAACACAAAGCCTGGCGCCATGCCCCAGTCCCTGATTTCTGGGCAAGACCACCAGTGACTGTCATCCTGGCAGCTGGTCTTCAACATCCTCCCATAGCTCATCAGGTCTCCTGGTATTCGTGTTCAATGCCGCAAATATGCTGTGGAGATGTTCTCAAAATCCAGGTGGGATATAGTCAAGGTTATATTTCGGCTCTGTTAGACTTGTTCTAATTTTCTTCCGTTTCTTATGCACTTATGAGCAATTGGTCTGTTCCACACTCAGCCTTTGGCGTCATATTAGCTTCTGATATTCAGCGTCTCCGTTGTCTCTACCCACAGATAGAGTTGACTTCACTTCTGTGTATTCCAGCTGTAGAAGTCAATGTGTATAGTCGCCTTTCGTGTTGTTGAAAAAAGGGACTTTTTTCAACTTTTTTCAACAATGACTTGCTACGAACAAGTCATTGGCCTTGAAATATTCTATCATGTGATATCCAGCTTCATTTCTTTCACCAAGACCCTATTTTCCAACTACTGTTCCTTTGTCTTTGTCTCCAACTTTCGCATTCCAGTCACCAATAATTATCAATGAATCTTAATTACAAGTTTGATCATTTTCTGACTGAAAATATGGGTAGAATTCCTCAAATTCTTCATCACTAGCTTTAGTGGTTGGGGCATAAATTTGAGTAACAGTGTTATTGATGGGATTTCCTTGAAGTCAGATGTAATACTATACCAGACAGCATTATAATGCAAGATTGACCTGGAAGTGTTCTTTCTGACAATGAACGCATTCCTTTTGATCATGTCATTCCCAGCATATTAAACCCTATGATTTTCTGATTTAAAATGGCCAATACCAGTCCATTTCAGCTCACTAATGCGTAGGATATCGATCTTTATGCATTTCATTTTTGAAGATTTCCACACGTTGTACACTCCAAGTTGTGATAATTAGTAGATTTTTGGAGCTGCATTTTCTTAAGTTGAGGTATGACCCACCAGCAAATGAAGATTTCCCAAAGTTTCCACTCCCACAGATTTTGCCCATTCACGTCATCATCCTTGGCTCTACTTTGAGAAAGCATCTGTTCATTAGTCACATTTCAATTGCCTGCCAATCCAGGGGGGCCATGCCAAGGCATGTCTCCAACGATGCTCTGCTTCCATCCAGGGGACCTCCAATATGTCTCTGTGCTGTGCGTTATGGTTTTCAGCAGCTACTTCCTCCCAAGTGGGCAGTCGATTTTTTTTCTTTGGAGTATCTTAGTCTGGAAGGTCCACTGAAACCTCTTCACTTTGGGTGACCCTGCTGGCATTTGAAATATCAGTGACATAGTTTCCCACATCACACTAGACATAAGCCACCACAACATGACAAACTAGCAGACCAGTGGTGGGTTCAGCTTAGCAAAACACAAATTCCCACTAACTGATAGATGGTCTGTACATAATAATTCATTGGCTGAATTCATTGACTGGGCTATTAATCCAGGTCTCCTGCATACCCAATAATAATAAATAAACAAACTGTGACCCTAAAGTAAAGAATATACCTGACCCTTGGGTTTCTGAGGCTATAAATCTTTATGGGAGCAGACAGCCTCATTTTTCTCTCACCATGAGGCTGTTAGATTTGAACTGATGATGTGGATATCCACCCAATGTTTAACCCACTATGCCACCAGAACTCATTGGTCTCCTGAATGGAAAGTGAAGATCCTATCAATGAATCACACTGCACTCGGACATGTGACACTATAGCCTTAATTGCTACTTCCACAACCAACTTAAAATACAAGCACTCTTCATCTCTCTGCCTTAGTCAGAAATTGACCACTTTTATACCGACAACTGCAAGGAATAAATTAATCTGCCTTCTAATATTGTATGACCACAAGTGAAGTTACCCCTTCCTTCCACCTTGGCTTTGAAGCATTGAGCCAAACCAGGCATGGGGATGCTGAGTTGGAACCCACTCAAGGGCACACAACAACAACAACTTTAGCAGTAGAACATGCAAATCTGTCTTGGAAGAAATTCAGAATGCTCCGTAGAGGTAAGGACGGAGACCCTTCATCTCACCACCTTTGGCCATGTTATCAGGAGAGCTCAGACCCCGAAAAAGGACATCATGCTTGGTAGAAGGTTATGGAACAAGAAGAAGCCCCTCAATGAGATGGACTGACACAGTGGCTGCAACAATGGGCTCAAACATAAGAAAAATGGTGAGGTTGTTGTAGGACCAGGACCAGGCAGGGTGGTGTTTCATTTTGTTGTACATGAATAGGGTTGTTGTGAGTAGGACTGGACCTAACAACAACAACAACAATGTTTTTTACAGGTCTTGCAATGGATACAGATGAATACAATGAGGTAAAAATTTATTGATAAATATTTTTTGAATGAAATAAATTTTTACAAACCTCTTTAGTGGTTTTAAAAAAAATGAAGATGCCATTTTCATGATTAAAATGAGCCTTTAATTGCCTCATAAGTGAAAGCTAGACAATAAAAAAAGAAGACAGTATAACAGATGTATTTGAATATCATGTTGGCAAAAAAATATTAACTATAGTGAAAAAAATCTGTTTTAAAAGAAATAAAACCAGATGCTCCTTTACTTTGGACACATCATTAGATTAATTAGATTGGGACACATTAAAAGATTAATTACTAAAAAAGACATCATGTTTAGAAAAGTAAGTTATATGATTAGGTGCCATTGAACCTTGATTTTGACTCTTGGTTACCCCAAGTGACAGAGTAGAACTGTCCAGTAGGGTTTTCCAGACTGAAATCTTTACAGAAAGGGGCCCTGGTGGTGGAGCAGGTATTGACCTGGGCTTCAGACCACACGGTCAGCAGTTGGAGACCAGCAACTGCTCCATGAAAGAAAAACAAAGCTTTCTACTCCCCCAAAGAGTTACAGTCTTGGAAACCCACTGGGACTGTTCTACCCTGTCCCATCACGTTGCTGTGGGTCAGAGTTAACTCACTGGCACTGTTTGTGTCTATAAAACCAAATCACCACGTCTCTCTGCAAGAGTGGAATCAAACCGTCAGTCTTTCACTTAAGTGTTTCACCATTTTGCTCTCTTTGGTAAAGTACAAGTGGTCCCCAAGTTATAGTGTATTTGATCTATGAGAAACCACCCTTATGATGTGTTGTTTTTGATATTGATTTTTACATCTTATCTTTAATAATGTGTATTACAGACCACGTTACTGCATGAAACTGAAAGTTTATCTGCAATATTTCCAACCCGTAAAGATAAATAAAGATCTGACATATAAAGATAATGAGAAAGGCAGAAGTTGTTTTATTAAAATTTGACAACTCTCAAACAAGGTGAATGGACTTCAAAATGACACTTCATGTCAACGGGATCACGCTTCTTCTAGGAAAATGTTTTTCCAATTCTCTGTGCCTATTAGAATCACTTGGGGTTTTTTGGTTGTTGTTGTTTTTAATAATGACAAGAGATTTGGTTTGAGGTGGGATCAATCACAAGTACCTTTTAAAATTCTCTAGACAGTCCCAATGAGCTACCATGTTTTGGAACCACAACCCTAGGTGAGACACAAAACGTCTTTAGAGTGTTGAAAAGCAGGAATGCTCCATTAAGGGCTAAGGTGCGCCTGACCCACGCCACCGTATTTCAGTTGCTTCATATGCACGTGAAAGTTGGACACTGAATAAGGAAGACCCAACGAGAATTGGTGAATTTGAATTGCGGTGCTGGAGAAGGACATTGAAAGCCCCATGGACTACAGAAAAGACAAGCAAATCTCTCCTGGAGGCAGTATGGCCGGAGTGCTCCTTACAAGTAAGGAGGGCGAGACTTCATCTGGCGTACTTTGAAGATGTTGTCAGGAGAAACCAGGCCCTGGAGAAGAACAGCATGCTAGGTAACGTGGAGGGGCAGAGCAAAGGGGGAATGCCCTCAGCACAATGGACTGCCGCAGGGCCTGTAGCCATGGGCTCAGCCATCAGGACCACAAGAAGAATTGTGAAAATGGCGCAGGACCGTGCCGCCGGTTGTTCTGCTGTACGTAGGGTTGCTGTGGGTCAGAGCCCACTCGACGGCCCCCAACAACAGCTCTAGGTGAGTAAGCAGGAACCTCCAACTTTCCGAAGGTCTGGAGAAGAGCTAGACTGAAAGAGCAAAGAGGTCTTCCCAGCCCCCCGGTGTATACTTTTGTTACTTTGCAAGTTGTTGGATTTCCACCTTAATCTGCTCATAGTCTTCCTGTGAAAGTTGTTCTATTAGATTGTGCCATTTTTATATTCAATCCCTTAATTCACTGCTATGAATATTACTTTGTAGCTACTAAGATCCGAATAAATGACAATAATGTAAACAAAGAAAGCATAGTTCGATGAGCCCTGAGAACTAGTGAGGTAAGGGACCTCCTTGCTACCCTCAGGAGAGCTTCATCATAATGGTGCCATATCTATCATAAGTTCTGGTAAATTAAATGGAGTGAGAATGCCTTGTTGTCAGTGACGTCTGTTGGGTTTAGCTGCAGCTGATGATACTTTTGGTAACTTTGTAAGTTTAATTTTTCCAAATTTACTTTCAAATGAATGAAACTCTCTGGGTTATTCCTCTGTCTGAAGCCCTGCTTTGATGTGTTTGAGGTAAGGGGCAAGGGGGATCTTTTAACATAAATTTCAAGGCCATGTCAAAAGCAGTTTAAAAGTTAAAGAAATGTTATCATGAAATTGCTGAAGTCGGTAATATTTTAAAATTCAGCAGGAGCACCTGGAGTAGCTGAGAGAATTACCCGCTGTGCATTCATGGTTCTTTGCAGGCTGTTGACTTTCCAACTTAATCTTCTCATAGCCCATCCATGGGATCGGTTCGGTTTTGATTTTGCCATATGTATAGCCCGCTCCTCAATTCACTGCTAAGAATATGAAGCTATGCCCTGCCCTGCTCCCATACACACTGTCTTTATGCTTATACACTCAAACACAAAGCTGCAGGACTTACTGGCCTATCTACCCACAAGGAGGATGCTACTGGCCTGTCTTCAGTGGTCCTTGAATTCTACACTGATGGTAGCTAAAGACTTTTACAGTGTCGTCTGCATGAAGCCCTCCTTGTCCTTCATTTAATCAATAGAACATGGGATATAGTGGCTTGTTAATCCTCTGCTTCCCCATCTGTCTGTTACACATTGAACTGTGTTCCCCCAAAAGTATGTAGTGAAATCTTGGCCATATGCTGCTATGATTTGATCTTGTGATCAAAACCACCGGTCTTGAGCAGAATGGATTGCATTCCATAAGAAAATCTCATGTAATTTAATCACTAGTTGAGGTTTTACCACAGTTGGGGGCCTCCTAAACCTACCACTTCAGAATTATAAGAAAAGTACCATAGACACAGATGGACGCATACTGCCGCATGAGTATCATCAAGAAACAAAAGCATGTCTGGGGTAACAACACGGAAGGAATTGACACCCAGACTCTGATGTGGACTTCTAGCTTCCAGAACTGTAAGGAAATAAATGTCTGTTCTTTACAAACACTCATCAGCAGCACTAGGTAGCTAAGACTCTTTCCAATGACCCATATGTAGTGGGTAACCACAAATCCATATAGATTTTTATAATGCAGCATAGTTAGGTGAAGACATAATCTCTTTATTTATTATTATACTTCATTTCAGTCTTAGTTACCTAATAACAGGAATACCACAAGTGGGTAACTTTCAGAAACAGACATTTATTTTCTCACAGTATAAAAGGTGACAATTCAGGGTGTTGTCACCTTCATGGCTCTGAGGGAGGTGGTTGGTCCTGGTTCCTTAAGTTGGCACCTCTCTTCCCCCACCTCTGCTTCTTGTTCCTCCTTTTCTTCTTTTATATCTTAAAAGAAGATCTATCTTTTATATCTGCTTCTTTTATATCTTAAAAGATATTGACTCAAAATACACCCTACACTGCTACTCTCTTATTACATAATAAAGAAAGCCTCTTCCCAAATGGAATGATCACTGCACCTATAGATTTAGGATTTATAATGAATATATGTGGGAAACACAATTCAATGCATAACAAGTTCTGTTCTCAGAACATATCATTTGAAATACATTATTATACCTTGATGTTTGTGTTAGTCTGGGTTGACCAGAGAAACAAATTCATAGACACCCACATATATATAAGGAAGATATATGTATGTGTGTGTGTATGTATATATATATACATACACACACAAGAGCATTTGAAATTGAACAAACATCCCAGCCCAGTCCAGATCAAGTCTATGAGTCCACAATTAGCCCTTATGTCCATTACCGGACTATAAATTCTTCAGACTTATGCAGCACATGCAGTGATGCCAAATGCAGGCCAGTGGGTGGAAAGTCTTACGAAACCAGTGGTGGTGTAAGCATCTCAGCGCTGGCAGGGGTCTCTACATGGCTCCTTCGGCTTCAGAGCTCTGGCTACATCAGTGTGACTCCATCAGCCTCCTCGCCAGTGATATCTCACAGGGAGAGAGCAAGTGTCTCGCCTCCAGAGAGCTATTTCCTTAGTGACTCCAAATGAGGTCATCAAGCTGCAACCTGATAGACAGGCTAAACTCCACCCCTTCACTCTTAAGTCTCAAATTGACAACAGATTATGTAACTACCACAATGTTGTTGTTAGGTGGTATTGAATCAGTTCCAATTCATAGCTGTTCCCTGTACAACAAAACAAAGCACTGCCTGGTCCTGCACCACCCTCACAATTGTTGGGCTTGAGTCCATTGTGGCAGCTAATGTGTCCATCCATTTCCTTAAGGTCTTCCTTTTCTTAGCTCTCTACTAAGTATGACGTCCTTCTCCAGAGACTGGTTCCTCCTGCTAATATGCCCAAGAAACATGAGACAAACTCTGGCCATCCTTGCTTCTAAGGAGCATTCCAGCTGTAGCTCCCAGGCCGATTAGATCATTGGTGTCTGTGTGTTATTGTGGTTGTGGTTGTTTTTAACTCTATTTCTTTCCATGAAAAGATAAGGAAGGAACTGAAAGCAGATGCTCTCCTAAAAGGGGCCTTTCATTGCCTGCTTTGTGCTGTGCACCATGGGAGCCTAATAGATGTTTAATAAGGAATGGGGTCTAAGAAGGAAGCAGCTACGGCAAATTCAAGATGCCTGAGCAGCGAATTCCTGATTTCTCTGACTGCAAATCGGGGCTCAGGCGGCTCTTCATCAAGAGCTCTTCACGGCCTCACTCGGGCTTCTCCAAGCGCCACTCAGAGGATGAGGAGCCTTGACTAGCAATCAGCTGCCCTGGTTCCATCAAGTGGGGTCTCCCATGCCTTGATCACCTCTCCCGTTCAGCTCAGAGAGCTTGTAGTTGCAGGCCAACATGTACCCAAAAGTAGAAACCTCAGTCCAATTTCTTTTCTTTTTAAAGCGTCTGCTATTATACCAACTATTGTGCCAGTCAACTAGTGGGTTATTTTACCTGGGACACATAAAGGCCTTTGCTATGCTGACACTTTGGTTGTAATTGCACTGGTGATCAATTTTGCCAGTTAATTATAAGCACGTACAATACTAAACTCAAGGGTAAACACTTTAAAATACATTCTTCTGCGTTATTCATGTGATGCAAATATTATTTGAAATTCATAAATGAGAACGCTGGGCTTCATAAATACCCAGTGGACTGTGATTGACTGTATCCCTTAAAAGTTATGTCGAAATCCCACTTCCTGTGTCATGTTGTTAAGGGCCATCCTTCAGTTCCGAATCAGAGCGACCCTATGTCCAACTGAATGAAACCTGGGATAGTCCCGAGCCATTCTCACAATTGTGATGTTGGAAGTCACTGTTGCAGCCGCTGTATTGCTGCGTCACCTTGTTGAGGGTCTTCCCCTTTTTCACCTACACTCTACCAACCATGATGTCCTTTTCCAGGGACTGGTCTCTCCTGATAATATGCCCAAAGTTAAGGAGCATTCTGGCTGTACTTTTTCCAGACAGATCAGTTATGGCCTTTAGGCAGTCCATGGTACTTTTGATATTTTTCACCAGCACCATAGTTTAGATGCATTAATTTTTCTTTGGTTTCCCTTATTCAATGTGCAGCTTTCACATGTCTATAAGACCATTGAATAATATCATGGCTTGGGTCAAGTACACCTTAGTCCTCAAAGTAACAGCTTTGCTTTCAAAAATTCTAAAGAGGTCCTGGACAGAAAATTTGTGCAATGCAATGCATCCTTTGATCTCTTCACTGCTGTTTTCATGAACATTGATTGTGGATCAAAGCAAGATTAAATCCTTGACAACTTTAATCTTTTCTCTGTTTATCATGATGTTACCTATTGCTCCATGTTCTGTTTGCATAACTGCCTCTTTTTTTAAGATCATTTTATTGGGGGTTCTTACAACTCTTATTAGAATCCATACATCGATTGCATCAGGCATATTTGTATCTATGTTGCCAACATTCTTTTCTAGACACTTACTTTCTATTGACCCCTTGGTATCAATTCTTTTTTTTCCCTTCCCTCCCCCCCCACCCTCATGAACCCTTGATAGATTATAAAATATTATTTTCATATCTCACACCAACTACTGTCTCCCTTCCTCCTTGTTTTCTGTTGTTCTTCCCCCTGAGGTGTGTGTGGTTATGTGCTGATCATTGTGATTGGTTCCTCCTTTCTCCCTTCCTCTCCCCCACTTCCCCCTACCTTTCTATTCCCACTTCTGTTCACTATTTCCAGTCCTCTTCCTGGATTCCCACTCCTGTTCCTGGATTCAATGTGTCATGAGTTCCTATCTCTTATCTGTACCTGTGTACATGCTCCAGTCTAATATGAATTGAGAAGCAACATGGGGTCATGATAGTGGGGGGTGAGGAAGCCTCAAGGAACCAGAGGAAGGTTGTGTGTTTCATCAATGCTTTATGGCACCCTGGTTGACTCATCCCTTCCCTTTGGTCCCTCTGTGGGGGAGTGTTCCATTGTTCACAAGTGGACTTTGGGTCTCTGCTCTGATGCCCCTCATTCTCAACAATATGCTTTTGTTCGTTTGTTATGTGTCTTCTGATGCCTGTTACCTGGTCCCAATGACCCCTCATGATCACACTGGCTGATATGCTTCTTCCATGTGGGTTTCTTGTTTCTCTGCTGGATGGCCGCTTGTTTAACTTCAAGCTTTTAAGACGTTATACATTTTAATAACTGGGCACCATCCTCCTTCTTCAACACATTTGCTTATGCACCCATTTTGTCCTCAGCGACTGTTCCAGGAGGGTGAGGATTCTCAGACTGCCAATTTGTTAGAACAAAGTGATCTTGTATTCAGGGAGAGTATGAGCAGAGACCTGAAGTCCATCCACTAACTCAGTATACTGCCATATAAATATATGTTCATAGGCCAATACCTCTATTTTTGTGGACTAATGTATTTACATATGTACACCTCTATGTTTATACCTCTACCCATTGCTTTGCCTCCTAGATCCTTCCTCTGTTTCTTTTTACTTTCCTTCTGCCCCATCACCACGTTCCCATTTCCACTCTCAGCACTTTGCACAACTGCCTCTTGATCCGTGTACAAGTTCCACGAGTACAATGAGGTGTTGGGGTACTGCTATTCGTCTCAAGGCACTTGTCTTCCTGTGCAGCCTTCAGTATGGATTACAACCCAATACAAGGAAGATCAAAACCCTTACCCCTGGACCAATAAGTAACGCCACGATAGAGAACAGTTTGAAGTTGTCAAGGATTTTGTCTCACTTGGATTCACAATCATGCTCATGGAAGAAGCAGACAAGAGATCAAACAATGCATTGCCTCATCTGCATGTGTATGAAAGTTGGGCATTGAAAAAGGAAGGCCAAAGAAGAGTCGATGCATTTCAATTGCGCTGCTGGAGAAGAATATTGAAAGAGTCATGGACTGCCGAAAGGACAAACAAATCTGTCTTCGAAGAAATATTCCCAGAGTGCTTCTTAGAGACAAGGATAGCTATACTTTGTCTTGCATATTTTGGACATGTTGTCAGGAGAGACCAGTCCCTGCAGAAGGGCATCATGCTTGGTAAAGTAGAGGGGCAGCAAAAAAAGAAGGCCCTCAATGCGATGGATTGGCACAGTGGCTATAACAGTAGGCTCAAGCATAAGAACAATTATGAGGCTGGCACAGAACCACCGTGTTTTGTTCTGTTGTGCACTATGTTCCTACTATGGGTAGGAACTGACTCGATGGCACCTAGCAACACCTATTAGTCCAGTCAGAATGATTTTGATTTTCCTTACTTTTAGTGCAATCCATACTAAAAAAATGCAATCCTTGATCTTCATCAAATCCTCTCCACTTTCAACAATCAAGGTGGTGTTATCCACATGTCACAGATTGTTAGTATGCATTCTTACAATCCTCATATCACATTGTTCTTCATTTAATCCAGTTTCCCTATCTGCTCAGCATACTCATTGAATAAGTAACCCTGATGCACACGTTTCTTGATTTTAAACCACGCAGTACTCTCACTCTGCTCCCACCACCACCTCGTGATCCATGTGGAAGTTCTGCATGAGCACAATTAACTGTTCTAGAATTCCCATTCTTCTCTAGGCTATCCCTAGTTTGCTATGGTACACACAGTTGAATGTCTTGGCATAGTCAATAAAGCACAAGGAAACACCTGTGTCTTGTAGGAAAACTTAAATTCTGAGCACTAAATTTGCATAAGACTACCACTTTGCACTGTTGATCTGCTAATTGCACGGTCAGTGGTTTAAACACAACAGTCGCTCTGAGGCAGCAAGGTGAGGCTGTTTTGCTTTCCTAAAGATTTACAAAGCCTCAGAAACCCTACGTAGGCAGAGCCACTGTGAGTCATTATTGGGTAAATGGCAGTTTTTGTTTTTGTTTTGTCTTACAGTTTACAGTGGAAGCCCTACATCTAGTTTAAGTCTGTTCTGATCATTGACCAAAAGAGAAAAAGAAAATAAAAACTCACTGCCATATCAATTTTGACTCATAGCTACTCTATAGGACAGGGTAGAACTGCCTCTGTGGGTTTCTGAAACAGTGACACTTTAGGAGATTAGGAAGTCCCCCTTTTTCTGATGGAGTTGTTGGTGGCTTCCAGCCGCTCATCTCGTGGCAGATAGGCAATGTAAAAAGCTTTGCCCTTGGCAGAATGTGTTTGCCATGCCGCCCTTGGCTACTCCAGAGGGGCAGTCATGTCCTCAGGAGCTCTCCTGGGCATGTCCTTGATGGAAATTGGAGCAATGGGGTGGAATGGTTATGCATCATTGCCAACTGAACCGCCGACAACCTTGGTCAGAAAACCCTGAACGGATTTGCTACTTTTTTCTAATCTACAACAGTGTATGTATCCCAATCACAGGGCTTTTGTCCCTTCTGTAGTTCCTGAGACTGTGATGAGTTGATCTGCTATCAATCATGATGCTGCGACAGTTTCCCTTGCCCTATTCCATTAGTGGCATGGCTGTGGGTCTTTTGGACACCATTATAGCCTCTTACTACTGGTCTCCCTCGTCTGGATGATTCATTTATCTTTTTTCCCATTTGAGGTTTAACAAATGTGTCTCTATAAAATATATTTGAATTTGGAGTCTCTTTTTCCCCCCTACAATATCTGCAAATATGAGTCTGTTGGATATATTGGTTTTCTTTTGTGATATAAACAAGGGCATAGCAGCCCTTATTTGAGAGGTCAGTTACCTGACTGGAACTTTTAAAACCTGTCATTTGATACACTTGGTGCTTGGTTTGGTTTTTAGTATTTTCTGTGGGGTTTTTTCTTCCATACTGTGGCTTTTCTCTGTCGTGTTTTGTCACTGTTGGTAGCCTTCTTGACTCTCTGTTATGTGTTTTTCTATGTGTTGGCACATATGAAACCCAGGATGGGTGGATCAATAGAGACAACTAGAATAAGCCTTCGTGGGGATTACAGAGGGGAGGTAAAGGGGTCAAGGAGAGCTGATATCAAGGAGTTCAAGAAGAAGAAAAATGTTTTGGAACTGATTGTGGTAGGAATTGTACAACAGTGCTTGATGTAACTGAACTACAGAATAATATGCTCTCTGGATTAGTTCCTAATAAAATGGTTTGGGGGAAAAAAAATACTAAAGAGAATAGAGAATGACTCCCATCAACACCAGGGTTGACATAATGTAATAACTTGTGGGGCGGATATGCCTACAAGGGGGGGCTTCAAAAAGCCTATACAAAAATTAAATTTAAAAATAACAGAATTTTTCTAAGAGCATTTTAATTCCCCTAGCCCACGTAGCTCTTATTAGTAGCAAAAAGATCGTTAAAAAAAAAAGGCTGGAAACCATCAGAAAGTAACAGATAGGTCCACAAGAATGAGCACAGCCAAGACCTTGCTCAACTTCTAGCTTCCAGGACTGTGAGAAAATCTAGAGGGGGTGGGGGGGCGGAGGGGTTAAACCACGTACTTTGTGGTATTTTGTTACAGCAGTCCAAGTAAACCAATAAAGGACCATAGCAAAAACAAAACAACAAAAACCCACGTCTCTTCTTCCATGGACTAGGACATTCTGTACCAGCCACGAACCAGGCTCCTGAGGGGAGCCGGTTACGCTTACATCTTATTTCAGGTTTCACTTGCACAACCCAGCTGAAGCGCCCGCGGTACAGAGCTGCAGACATAGCGCACCACCGGAGGTCCACTAGCAAGTGCTTCCAGACTTGGCCCTGCTGTCCCAGGCCCCACCCCTATATGGTAGCACAGACTACTTTAAGACAGCACAAGCACAGACACAACATTCCCTGTACCTATGTTCATAGGTCACGTCCCGCCGCAGAGAGCTGAGTTGGGGTCTGCTTATCAATGCTGCTGCCCAAACTCGGGCAACAAAACAGCAAGGGGCCACATTTCTGAACTTTGTTCCGTATTAGGGCTTACATTCTGAGCACTAGGTTTGTGGAAGGCTATAGTTTACTATGAAAATTCTAAATCAATTCCTTTTTATGAGACTCCACAGCCTTTGAAAATAACCAGGCAGAGCCCCTAATAAAATGATTAAAAAGAAAAAAGAAAAAGTTCTAGAACTAATTGTAGTGATGAATGTACAACTTTTAAAATATGATTGAATCATTGAATTCTATGATATGTGAATTATATGTCAATAAAACTTTTTTAATTTAAAAAAGAAAAAGAAAATGACCAGGCAGATTGTGTTCAAAATGGATTACTATCACTCCGCGAGCTGGATAGGAAAGGGCAGCCTCCTTTACCTGGGTGTCCCCTTCATGAAAAGTGGGGTAAAAGGGTTACATGGTTGTGAGTCCCATGCACTGCCCAGCACACCACCTCCCTCATGGTGGTGGGAGAGCCCTGAACCCATTGTGTACGCTTTCCTAATCTGGAATAAGATACAGACCCCAAATACAATCTCTTCCCTATTTATGCTGCCCGCCTGCAACTGTGATGAACTGATCTGCTGCCCGTCCTGATTTTGCAACAGTTTTCTGTTTCTCACCTCCTGTTTGGGCCAATGTCTTCAGTGCAGCCGGGACTGCTCCCTTCAGTACCATTGGTTCTCCATCATATGCTACTTTTAAAAGCTGTTGAAAGTCAATTACTTTTGGTCAGTGACTCTGCATTCCCACCATCTTCTTTTGATGCTTCCTACATGGTTCAAACCATTTTGCCCATGGAATCCTCCAATAATGCAACTTCGAAATTTCCCTTACGTTTTTCCAGCTTGAGATATGCTGAGTATGTTAGGCTGGGTTCTCTAGAGATGTGAAATCCAATTATCACACTGGGTGTCTTCTCTTTTGGTTCTCTAATTCCAGGTCTTGGCACCTTTGTTTATATTTCTGTTTATATTTTTCCCTGGCTCTATTTTTCTTCCTTTTATTCCCATACATTTTATGTGGCAATGTAAATGGTTCCAGCTTGTGAAAAATGCACACATGATTTAAAAAATACAAATTTAAAAATCAAGCAAACAATTAAACCAACAAAGAAAATAAGGCAAAACATCAGATAAACCTTCTGAAGTACAATTTTAATGGTCCAGAGGGGTCTAGACAGGAACCCTGGTTTAAATGACCCACAAAATGACATCAGGCAGAGATGACTGAACTGGCTTTGTGAAGTGTCTCATTTCCTAGATCCAGTGGCCTTTAAGTAATAGTTTCTTAATGTTTCAGGAGTTGACTTTGTTGTTTCAAAATTTCTCCTTCCTTCTTCTACCACCTATGTGTCAGTCCGTCATACTGTGGTTGCTTGTTGTTGCTGTGATGTTCGCGTGGTGTTTCAGATACAGTGTTTCACACTGGGTGTGAACATTCTGGTTTGCAACAGAATGGTGACAAAAAATGTTTTCTCTCTCAGGCTGGAAAAGGGATATAGTAATCAATATATTCAAAATACATTGTTAGCAGTTCAAAGAATGACCAATGTGTCTCAAGAGGTGTCTATATTAACAGAAATATTATTATAAAAATAATAAGACCAGGTTAGTGCCAACAGTCATGAAATGAAGAACATAGGCTCTTGTTTAAAAAATCTTGGTAGAGGTCATCCATGCAAACCTCCTCATTTTTCAGATAAGCGTGCAAAAGCTCCGGAGTATTAAATGAGGTGCCCAGAGCCGTGAAGGAGTTTTAGCACAGACACAACTAGAGAGAAGGCAAAGCTGCATTTTATGATGATCGGAAAGAGTAATTGTTTGTACATAGGAAGGAATGTTCTCAGACGTGAGGGCAGTGGGGATGACAAGAACTCAACAAATATTCAAACCGGTCCATTTTGAAACCCTCTCCAGTGTCTTGATCAGACTGTAGTCATTCTTCTTGCTTGTCACCAAGTCCGAGCAGCACTAAGAGGTTGACATGTGTTCTCCTTATCACCTTTTTCTGGGACTTAGGTGACCACAATGCCTAAAATAACTAACACTTCCCAATGCCCTTGCTTATATGACTTAGCCCTGCCCACTCTCACAGGGGGTCAAGATCAGACAAAGACCTTCCAAATTCCCATTCTTTCTCTCATAAAAATTAGTGCAAGGTGCTGTGGGTTAGATGTTAAACTGTTAACTACCACATTGATGGTTCAAACCCACCAGTGGCTCTGCTGGAAAAAGATGAGACAAACTGTCTGCTCCCATAAAGAAGTGTGGCCTCAGAAATCCTGTACAGGGTTACTGTGAGTTCGAATCAACTAGATGGTAGTGGGTGTTTCATAAAGCAATAACTGGCCTGGTTGTCCCCACTGAACAATCGGGAACAAAACTCTTGTTGACCAACCTTTGGTAAAGTGCCCCTCCTTCCCCTAAGTTATAGAGCTTTGGGATACCCCTTACCCTGAGTCAAAACACAGCCCTCTTCCAGGGCTCCCTAGGAAGTAAGGTGACTTCATGTAAAACATCAGATTCACTATCTGATGTTGTCACTCTTCCAATCTTTGCCCTGACTCATTTTTATTGTGTTTTAGGAATTACAAAATGCTTTGATGTGAAATTTCAGTGTTCTGCCACAGTGCTTCTGTGGGCTGCCCCTGTCCATCAGGGTTGCTATGAGTTGGAATTCATTCAATGGCAGTGAGTTTGATTTGGTTAATTACCATCAAGTTGACTGTTTCTGATGCATGGTGTCCCCAAGTGTGCAGAGTATTCCCTAACTCTTAAAATGGGTGTTGACCTAATGTTATCTGAGACAGTTTATTGTGCCAGCCTGGCTGATAAACACAAGTGGGATTAATTGAAAGGCAGAGAGATAAATGGCTCGGTGAGCCTCGCCTGTCTCGTTTCTCACTCTTTGATCATCGGATCAGTGTGCGGCTGCCTTGCTTGTTCTGTGCCTCAACTTACAGGCTACACTACCTGTGGGACGCCTAGCCTGTGAACTGTGTTGCTGTAAGTTGAGGTCCCTTTAAGACATCTCTGGAGCTGGGGACTGGCGGTTGGTGACCTGGCTGACAGTTGGTGGCCTGCCCTGTGATTGGCTGCTGTGCTGAGATAGCCTAGCTCACTCTATATATAGAGGAAGACCTGACAGTAGACTAGACTTGAAGGACTGCTAGTGTCTGACAACTCTCTCTCACGGGAGTGAGTTGCACTGAGCCATTTGTACTGCTTTATAATTTAACTGTTCATTTCTTGTATTATGTATCTATTTGTATATAATTTAACTGTTCATTTCTTGTGTTATATATCTAATTGTCTTTATAAATAAATATATTAAATTATCAGCAATTTGGTTTTATCTCTCTAGAGAACCCTGTCTAACACATTATCTTTCTGAATAAAGTATCTCCTTATCAAAGTCTGGTTTTTGTTTTATTGTGGTGGTGGTGGTGGTAGTGGAGGTGGTTGTTAAGGTTGAGGTAGTTGTTTCTTTGTTTTGGCTTAACAGAATATTAATATGCTAGTTATACTGGCTATATGGTTTTATCAACTTTCTAGATCACTTCCTTCATAGGTCTTTATACTATTTTTTTTCATAAAACAAACAAACTCACTGCCATTGAGTCTATTTCAACTCACAGTGACCCTAAAGGAAAGGGTGGAGCTGCCCCGCTGGGTTTGTGAGGTTGTAAATCCTTATGGGAGCAGAAAGCTTCATCTTTCTCTTGAAGAGCAGCTACTAAATTTTAACTGTTGACCTTAAAATTAGCAGTCCAACATGCAACATACTTTTTTTTCCCTTCTTTTCTCTATATTGGGCCATATTTACCCTAGACTTCAAAATATTATGTTGGGAGCCGGCCCTAGCAGACATTCTCGGGGTCCTTCAGTGACCGGCCCTGGTGGAAAATTACTGGCAGGTGGTTATGCCTTAAAAGATATCTTAGTCACCAAAGATTCCTTGTTCTATGAAACTGTCTGAGACATCTTGCAGTTTGTGTTACCCCCCGTCTCCCCCCGAAGTGTTCTTTGACCATTGTGCAGTTGTAACTGTTCTGCAGCCATGTGACCTTGGTTGGTTATCTTCCCCACTCTTCACCCATTGGTTGAAATACTAAGCACTCATTGGACTACAGACATACCATATTGAGAATATGATGGCTAGCCGATTGGTTAACATTCTTATGCTTCATTATAATAATACATGTTGGATTGGATACTGTGCAGCACACCTTATTAGAATATGCACGTCCCAGTTCCTCTTTATATTCCCCTAACTTTGCCCAAATAAACGAGCTTGATCAGCATTTGTCTTGCTCCACGTCTCCATGTCTTTCTTTCCATCCAGGTTCGTCTTTCCCCCCAAGGTCCTGCTCGTGCGTCCCGCTGGCTGAGACGCATCAATATTATATAATTTAAAAGTTAGAAAATCACACCAGTATATTTTGTTACTTGTTAGCTGTTTTTATTAGGTTTTATCAAGTTCAATTTGTAATGGGGTGGGAGACAGACACGAGCGAAATAACTGGTCACAATCTATTAGAATTACTTACTCTAAACAGCCTGGTACTGGTATAATGATAGATATGAAGATCAGTGGATAAGAATTGGAAACCCAGAAATACAATCAAGTACCTACAGACACTAAAACACATTAAATGGGCAGAGAGAACCTTTTAAACAAATGGTGCTGGAGAAACTGGATCTTCACCTGCAAGAGAACAAAGTAGGACCCATGTCTCACACCATATGCAAAAATGAATTCAAGATGCATCGAGGATCTAATTATAAACCATACAATTATAAATACCATCTATGAAAACATAGGGACAAGCAAAGCAAAATGAAAAATATCCACACTATCAAAGACAAAATAAAGAACTGAGACCCACTAAAAATATGACATTGATGCATATCAAAATACTTCATCAAAAGAGTCCACAAAGAACCCACAGTCAGAAAAAAAATTCAGTAATAGTACATCAGATAAATGGCTAATCTCCAAACACTATAGAAAACTATAGCATCTTAATAAGAAACACACAAGTAACCCAATCAGAAATGGACACAAGACACGAATAGACAATTCATCAAAGACTACATCCAGGTGGCAAACAAACATACAAATGTTTGAGATCATTAACAATAAGAAATGCAAATTAAAACAACAATGAGATATCACCTCATACCTACACTTTTGGCAAAATTCAATAAAACAGAAAATAATAACTGCTGGCGAGGATGCAGATGAATAAGAATGCTTTTACATTGCTGCTGGGACAGAAGAATGGTACAACCACTATGAAAATCAGCCGGGCACTTCCTTAAACAAATGCAAATACAAGGACCTTATGATCCAGGAATCTCTGGGCTAGGTGTATACCCCAAAGCAATATAGAATATAACATGAACAGGCATATGCACACCGATGCTTAGTGCAGCAACTTCCACAATACCAAAACATGGAAACAACCAAAAACCCCACTGACAGAGACATGGATAAACAAGCTCTGGTACATTCCTACCACGGATATTATGCATCAATAAAAAACAGTGGCAATCCTCCTAAATGCTAAAAGGCACAAAGCAAGAGAACATGATGCTTAGCAAACTTAGCCAATCTTACAAAATACATATTTAATAACAACACTATTGTAAGGAAAACAAAAAATAAGGAACGTGGTGTATATACCAATAGATAAGACTTTGAGGACCATGAAGAGTCCAGGGACAGGGAAAGGGAAAGAATAGATTATTGATGGGGGGCCAGGGGTAGAAAAAGAACCACATACTGGTATATGGAGTATTTAACAAGATACTGTTGCTGATTTCATTTCTTAAGATGGGCTGTGTAAATATACATAGTAAATTTGTTTAAAAAAAAATCCTCCACATTCCTTGTCCTTCAAGCCTAAATAGTGATCTGGGGCTTGGGCTTTTTTAAAAGAGGAGGAAAAGTAAAATGGAAAAGGACTTATCTCAAAAAAGAAAGAAGTCTTTGTTACTCCCACCATGTGACCTTTATTTTCCTGATGGGGCTTGATAAGAAGGGGCAGCTGTTGATTAGATGATATGATTTAACTGTGAGTGTTTGTTAACTAGACTAACTGTAATTGCCATTGTGTGATATAAAATGAGCCATTTTAAAAACAGTAGAAAGGGGATTTCACTATTGCAAAACTAAATAACCAGGAGTGGATTGTTATCCTTTGAACCCCGAGATACCTCCACCACTGAATTTCCTTGATCCAGGATACAGCTTTGATAACAGAAGCAGTGTGGGTAGAGAAACAAATTGATATATACATATATATAGATATATATGTATGCATATAAAAGAGAGCTTCATACAAAAGAGCAATTGTATATTGAGAAAACATCCCAGTCCAGTCCCGGTCAAGTCCCTAAGTCCAATTTTAGCCCATATGTCCAATACTAGCCCATAAATTCCTCTTTAGACTCACACACCACATGCAATGATGCCAAATGCAGGAAGATCACAGACCAGTGGATCCAGTGGAAGCATGTCAACTCTGGCACGGGGTCTCCATGTGTCTTCTCCAGCTCTCTGAGTGTCTCAACAGCAGGAAAGGGAAGGCAGAGACACTGGGTGAGCTATTTATATCTGTAGCGCCTCCAGATGAGGTCATCAAGCTGCGACCTGACAGACAGGCTAGACTCCACCCCTTCACTCAAGTTGACAAGAGATTATATAAGTGCCGCAGGCAGCAACTGCAGAACCAGAAGTCAGAGCAGGAGAGAGCAGGGTGGACTTCCCCGCTCACTGAGTGCTTATGGGCAGCAGGTTGGCACATGGAGTGGCCTGCAGTCATTTCATTGGAGGAACTTGGTTTGCTGATGTATGGAGCTGAGTGCCTTTGCGTTCTGGCTTATTGTGGCGTGGCATGCCCTTTGGACATTCATTTGCAGCCCTGAAGAGTTTTGTAACATTACTTGTAACATTTCCCGAGCAGGGCAGAGACCAGGTCAAGTGGCTGAAGGCAGAGAGAGACCTATGAGTGAGCATAGTAGGGAAGAATCTGTCTTAACTAAACAACTGTGTCCTAAACACTTCTCATGTGAATTGTAGCCTGTCAAGTTCATGAGCATCGTCTCTGGGTGCAGTGTGGCCTTAGCAATGAAACATAAACCCCAGCAGGAAAGGAGAGAGAGCTATGGGGAGAACTGTTGGTATCTGAATTGGTAAGGACATTTGGAGGATAGGGGCAGTTCTGAGCCTCTTAGGAATCTGCCATGGGCAACTGATGCTAATGGTGATTTTCTCTTCTTGTGTAGATGAAGTCTGGGGATCTAGTGGTTATGACCTGGGCTTTGATGCAGATGATCAGCAGTTCGAAACTACCAGCAGCTCCTCAGGGGACTGACTGGCTTCCTACTCCCATAAATAGTTACCGTTTTGGAAACCCAGAAGGTGGGGTCAGGACGAATCACATGGACTTGATGGCAGGGAGTTTGGCGTTTGCTTTTGTGCAATTGCAGCTTCATTGGCCAACCTCATATCACATCTTTTTTTTTTTTTTTTTTTACAACCACACAGCCAAATGCCTTTGCATGGTCAGTAAAGCACAGGCAAACACTTTTCTGGTATTTTCTGCTTTCAGCCAAGATCCATCTGATGTCAACAACAATATTTCAAGTTTTCTTCTTAATCTGGCTTAAATTTCTGACAGTTCCCTGTTGATGTTCCGCTGCAATGGGTTTATATGTGATATTAGTGATACTTTGAATAATTACTGTCTTCTGTTGGATCACCTTTTTTTGGAATTATCCTCTGCTTCACTGAGCCCAATGTCCTTTAATACTGGGGTCACATTAAACCAGAATCCACTCAATAGTAACTGGCTTTGTTCTGGTTTGGATTACTCAACTCACTACACAGGGCTTAGGGTATGCGATCACCTGACTTAATTTAAGTGATTTAGTGATGGCTTCTAGAATAACATGATGATCTTTGTAGGATGAATAATGGTGCGGAGAAGGTAAATATATGTAAATATATGATCTTTCCTGATGATGTGTCTGAATTAAGCAAGTCATAGTTCCACCAGCCTCATTTGTAAGGACAATTCCGGTTATTGTTCCACACTATTGTCTTATCGTTCATGTTCCTACCCCCATGCTCTTCAGTTCTGTGTGGTGTGAAGTTTGGAGGAACACACATCCTTGTGATTCTTTGACAAGACTCCTCAGTGTCTCCAGAGGTACACCAACTTTACCCTCTGCTTGATGTTCATATTAATGAGTTCCCAACCAAACAAGCAGTTTAGGTGCACTTTTACTAGTCTGTGAATAAAATGTAGCTTCAATCATCTGTTCCCTAACATTTCTTAATAAAAGAAAAAACATCAGGTTGTAGAAAGCATTGCCTTTCATTGTCCCCGGAGACCGTTTGCTCAGTCCTCCCTGGGTGGTTCTGCACTGAGGACCCCTTGTCATTTGGCCCATCCCACTTCAATCCATCTGGAACCAGTGTGGTCAGCTCCCTGGGAACAGCTCCTTTCTTCAACTCACAACACCCTTGGAAAGGACATCACTAGGTCTAATTCCAGAATACATTAATAATAAATGAATATTTCACTGACTATATCATAGAAAAGTAAGAAAGAGGATCCACAGCATAGCAACAGCCACCAGAAATGTGGTATGAGTTTCCCATGGATTCTTCTTCTTTCTCCCTTAAAAACGCCTCCCTGACGACTCCTCATCTATCTTCAACCTATTGCTTTCTGTTACTTGTAAAAAAGCCCCTTCATTTTGTAAGAGCCAAACTCAACTCTTACCCTCATAAGGCTTGTTCTACTCGGTAAATCAAAAGCCCGGGTCTTCACTTGGAGGGGCTCAGCTCCCCACCCCAAAGAGAATCACCGGAGTATTGATCACGTATATTTACCTTCTCCACACCGTTATTCATCCTACAAAGATCATCATGGTATTCTAGAATCTGAATCACTTAAATTAACACAGGCGATCTCACACCCTAAGCCCTGTGTAGTGAGTTGAGTAATCCAAACCCAAACAAAGCCAGTTACTATTGAGTGGATTCTGGTTTAATATGACCCCAGGCCTTTTTTTTAATGACTAGTCTTTAACAGGTAGATCACTGAGTCTTTCTCCCAGTCCCTCTGGGTCGATTAGATGTGCCAACTTTCCTATTAGTGGTTGGATGCGTATCCATTCTCCTGGCATGGACACTCTTGAGTTGACTGATACACACCGTAAAATTACGTTGGGTATTTTCCTGCATAAATCATAGGGAGGAGCAGACAAACCTACGTCTGTGTTGGCACCTTTCTAAATGTTAGTTTTCAGTCTCTTTCTCTCTCTCTCTCTCTCTCTATGTGAAAACTCTTTAAGATAACATACAAAACTTCAATGCAAAATGTTACAGTAAGAAGTCGTGGCCCCAAGAAATGCTGAAAGTGCGTGGGTTGTGAACCCCGGACACTAAGGCTTTGCCTCCCTGCTCAGTTCCTTAGATCCTGTGTTCCACTCAGGGAAAGCAAAAGGCCAATTTATTTCAAATGTCACCCTAAGCCTGCTTGTCACTGTGAGACAGTAAAAAGCAATATGACACTGTTTCGAAGAAATAGAAACCCCACAATTTTAAAAATGATTTCAACAGAGTATTTTATCTGCAAAGGTGGCATTTGATGCCAGAATTTTATCTCCATCGAGTTGGTTCCTGACTTGAGTCATTGGAACCCAGTATTCATGAGGCAGAACAGACCTGGGAGAGCAGAGCAAGGAAATATTTTACCTTATATTCACTGACAATAAATTGTCATT
>NW_022107431.1:23434205-23436224 GCF_000313985.2 Echinops telfairi | reverse complement strand
ACTAAGGCTGCCTCTTGCCATGCAGAGTCCTGTGAAACCATGGAGAACTTGAGTCTCTGTTTCCTTAGCTGCTTAGTCCATGGGGAACAGGAGGGAAGATGAATATAATTACAAGTCTCTGCAGAAAGCTGGAGCAACCTCTCTCACCTGCACCACCGCCACCACTGCCCTCACTATCACTGCACTACAATTACAATTTGGAAATTTGCTAATCCAATGACAATGAGGCAATTTGATCATCCAGGTTACTTTTGGCCACCCTTTCGTGCATTTTGAAGTTTGACCGTTTGAGTCCTCTGATTTTACTAGGAAATATCTGTGTACAGTATGTGTTTTCATTTTTCTCGTTGCTCTATATTGTTTGTATGAGCAGAAGTAGGGAGATTCAGAATCTGTGCCTACTGTGTGCTTACCCAAATATGAGCTTCGGACATGGGCCCTGGGAGCTGATTTTCCTTGCCCAGCAGAGCTGTCCACAGGAGATACTAGTTAGAAGCCTTCCCATGGGATTCGAGACATTCATTCCAGCTCCCTTCCAAATAGAATCTTTACTTCTGCATTCTCCCCACCAGCAAAGCCAGCTCATTCACAACAGCAATACAGGCACAGTAAACAGGGCCGAGGGGGAGGTGGCACTCTATTGCCGACGCTTCTCCTCGATCTGCAGCAGACATCACCACTTAATCATGAAACCTCTTACAGGGCCCGCCTGTAACCTCTTACAGGGCCCGCCTGGAACCTCGGCGTCTTCCTCAAGAGCGGCAAACAGCGGTGTCGATCGGTCAGAAATAGAAAGCGTGCAACATGAGAACTACTTGCTTTTCCCAGTTTAAACGTTGCTATCCTTAATCCAATATAGAAAATTATCTGTGATTGCTACCTCTTTCTACAACTGTGAAGGAAAGAAACACATTTTTATTTATTCCTGGAAATATGCTTTCACTCCTGGTTGCCCAAAAAAATTGTATCAAATAATTAATTGTCATACTGGTTTACAAGTTCATTACCTTAGAGCAGATGGGATCATTAGATATAACAATCTCGATTTGCTTATAAGCAACATAGGAGGATCATGTTTATATAGCACTATAGAGTTTTCAAGTGCCTTATGATAAATCTTTGTTCCAAATTCACAATAAGATTTTCTGAGCAATGCTGTGAGCGGGTGCTCTGCTAGGAACCAGGGATGCAGATCTTCTTGCCTGCTGTGAACTCACACTTGGACATATCATCGGGAGGAGCCAATCCCTGCAGAAGGACGTCATGCTTGAGAAAGAAGGTCAGTGATAGAGAGGATGTCCTTCAATGAGAGAGATGGACACAGTGGCTATAACAATGGGCACAAACTTAACAATTGTGAGGATGGCCCAGGACAGAGCAGTGTTTGTGCTGTTGTTCACAGAATCACTGTGAGTGAGAACCAACTCCGCAGCACCTCACAACAACAAAATAAGCTTATTACTTAGTGGGGGAAACAAATGCATAAACAATTATGAGAGTACAGGCTGACAATTTGGGTGCTGGAGAAGAAGGGGTCTTGGGGGCAGGTGTGGGTAGTATGGTATGGAGATTAAAAGTGTGGAGCTTGGAACTGGGGGGCGGGGGGACCCTCCATTTCTGTCTCTGCTCTGCAAATTCCCAGGTATCTGGCTACAACAACATTTCCTCATTAGCACAATGGTAATAATGGGGGAGGGCTGCTAACCACAAAGTCTCAATTTGAAACTCCCTGTGGCTCAGTGGGAGAAAGATGGGGCTTTCTACTCCCATAGTTACTGTCTCAGAAACCCACAGGAGCGGTTCTCTCCTGTTCTCTAAGGTCACCATGATGGTTGTGGGTTGGTGTTTGTTTTATGGGAGAAGAAAGCCTCAACTTTCTCCAGCAGACTGGCTAATGGTTTTGAGCTGCTGACTTTAGGGTTCGCAGTTCAACACATAACCACTACCCCACCCGGGCTTCTCATGCTGGAGGCAGAGCTACTGAAGTTGCTTGGCTCTCCTCCTCCCTCAAACTCTCCC
>NW_022107431.1:23431420-23432560 GCF_000313985.2 Echinops telfairi | reverse complement strand
AAGGATGTGTGTTTGTACGTGTAGATTTCTATGGCGATAATATATATATGCATATTATTATGTGTTATTATGTCGTCTGTATCTCATATGACAGCAGGGTTACCATATGTGGATAGATATCAGATTAAAATATCCTAGGAAGACATGCCTAGCAATATACTTCTAAAAACTAGCAAACGAAAAGCCTGTGATACTCAGAATCCTGTCTGAGCTTTCAGACTCACCATTAGGAGGCACCAGTGGCTGGAGAAGGACACCATGGTTGATCAAGTGAAAGGAAGTGGAGAAATTTCCCATTCGGTAAAGTGAATGTGAGGGGAACTTCTAATGCGATAGAGCAAAAGAATTACCCCAACAACAAAAAAAGAAGGAACTTAAACACAGAGACCATAATGAGGAGGGAGCTGGGTCCAGCAAGGTCCATGCTGCTATTGGAACCTGTTCAACGGCATCTTACAAGTTGACATTCAGCAAGTAGAACCCACACGTGTCTCGGCCAATCGGTTCCTCACAAGAATCCTTGACTTTGCTTTATTATATTTCTTTTTCCTTCCCTCTCAACTTCTAAATTCCTTCTTTTGTTTTCCGTAAGTACTTCCCTGACCTTTTTTATATAAACAATTCAGACATGGTGTGCTTAAAGAAGAATGCTCCGTAAAGGAGGGAATTAATCATCTCACACATTAACCTTTGGGGCTGTAATAGCATTTCACATGTGCATGAATCAGTTTCCAAAAGTAATCAAACTACACATTTAAAAAAGCTATCTGGTTTTATAGTATGTTACACTATTTGTAAGACATTTATTGGCTAATATTTTTTAGATATAGATCACCAAGTCCTTATGACCAATTTGTCATAGTCTTGAAGCTCCACCGAAGTCAGTCAACCATGGGTCCCCCTGCTAATATTTGACATACTGGTGGCATAACTTCCAGCATCACAGCAACTCCCAAGCCACCACAATCCAAACAGAGATGAATGGTACAGCAATGGTGATAGAAACAATTCCAGAGATAAAATTTTGCAAGACAAATGACTTCATTGAGAATACTTTTTGCAGATATAGCATCTAGGGTCTTAAAAGCTTGAAGGTAAACAAGCGGCCATCTAGCTCAGAAGCAACAAATCCCACATGGA
>NW_022107431.1:23429268-23430322 GCF_000313985.2 Echinops telfairi | reverse complement strand
TACTATTTACAGGAATAGAGAACTCCAGGCTGGCATTGACTCGGTGGCAGTGAGTTTGAGTTTTGTGGAAAGAGAAGATGGATTAAAAGTTCTGTATCATCAGTCAGAACAAGGCCAGGGGTTGACCACAAAACACAACATCAATTATTCATTTGTGGGTTAGTCCAGGTAGACTAGAGAAACACATTCATTGGTACTCATATATGTGTAAGAAAGAACTTTATCAAAAAGTAATTGTATATTAAGAAAAAAACCCAGCCGTCTAGATCAAGTCCATAAGTCTGATATTAGTCCATATGTCCTATTCCAGTTTATAAATTCCTCTTCAGACTCACGCAGCACATGCAATAATGTTGAATGCAGGAAAATCACAGGCCAGTGGGTAGAAAGTCTTGTGGATCCAGTGGTGGTAGAAGCATCTCAACACTAGTGTGGGTCTCCATGTGGCTCCTCCAGCTTCTGGGCGCAGGCTGCCATCAGCATTTCTCTATACAGCTTGTCAACAAGAAAACAAAGCAGAGAGAGTATGTGTCCCACCTCCAGGGAAGAAGACAGGAGTTCCCAGAATCCTCGGGAGAAAGCCATGCCCACAGCGATGCATGATTGGCTATGACCTGATTGACACACTAGACTACTAGTTTGCTCAAGTTGGCAGATTATACAACTGCCACAATATGCAAGTTCAAATTGAAACTTAACAAAGTGGAAACGAGTCCACCACTCACAAAAAAAACAAGCTCACTGCTATCAAGTGGATTCTGACTCATAGTGACCATATAGGACAGAGTAGAACGTCCCCCTTGGGTTTCCTGGCCTCAAATTGCTGACCATACAGTTACCAGCCCAAAGCATAATCCAATATGCCACCAGGGCACCTCAACACAAATTCACAAGAGCCAAATACTGCACTGAGTATATTCCACCTGGATGTAGAGACCATAACAAGAATGGACTTGATACATGGGACACTCATTCACTGCCCTCGGGTCAATTCTAACTCGTCATGTCTCCATGTACAGGACAGAACTGCCCCTCTGCATTTCCGAAATTGTAA
>NW_022107431.1:23404033-23412904 GCF_000313985.2 Echinops telfairi | reverse complement strand
CATGCCAAGATTCCCTGGGCTTCAAACAGGATCTGTGGAGATGCCATCAACTGATAAGTTGGAGGACACTCTTTGATTCCCTCTCAGGGGTTGACTTACACGGATGTATTTTAGCTTGCCTCCTTTCCTTATGAAAAGCCAGAGGGTTCAAATATGTTTCTGATGAGCAGAGATATTTCCAAAGTTATTTAACCTTGATGTGATAGAACTGTCTGCTCTTAGATGATAAATGGCCCTTCTAAATTCCCTGGGGCCTTACCACTGCTTTTAGGTTAATAAGAGAGGATTGGGAAAGCAGAAAGTACTTAGCACTCTCAGAAGTGAGGTAAGAAGAGGAGGAGGAGGAAAAGCACTTATAAATACAAGAAAATAGTATGTATAAAATGAGTGTGATCCCATTGGGCTGAGAAGAGCCTTTAGCATCCGGTTCTATGAAGGTTTCCTGTCAAACTGTAAGAGTCAGACCAACTTTTGAACTCAGCTTATCATAGATAATAACTTCCTCCTGTGAAGGACCGTTACCTGTTATTGAAGAAGCTAGCCTTCCTCTCCTGAAAAATGCATGCAACCATTTTAAATAGCCGCTCGTGTCTCTGGTTTTCTCTCCGTGTTTGGGCATATTGGAAAGTATTTACAATAATACAATTCATGCAACTTACTTTGCATTTGTCGTGACATGTGATTGTAGCATCATTTAAGAAAGTCTAGTGCTATAGATATGCAAATCTTGTACACAGTCACATAACCAATACAGGCACTTTCAGCTCATAGCAGGACATGTTGTATCTGGGTTCTGTTCCCTTTCCGATGGTATGAAATTGTATAAAAATAGAAAACAACTATATCCTCGCATCTGTGCAACACTTATTCAGACTTTAAATTCAGAAATCATGAGGAGGTTTCAAAAAATCTATGAGACTATGTCACTAGCTTTTCATTCCATGTTCCAAGAACGTTTGAAGCCCGTCATATATGTTTTGAGCATCATATCTTTTTCTAAAAGGGGATGAGGTCCATTTTCTGGCACAAGTCCCACGGTGCATTAGAGGAACTGTGGGTACAACTGCATGGTTGCAGAAAGAAGCGGAGGCACAGGCAAAATCCAAAGACTAAGGGGTCACTTCCCCCTTAGCTTTTTCAAGCTTGTAATTCTAAATGTCATTGAGAGAAGGGGCCGTGTACTAGGCTTCATTATGGAATTTAAAGTGAGATAAGAGATAAAATATGACGAAGTTCCCCATTACTAATATCCCAGGCACAGTATACAGTGTAAAACAGATGCTTTTCGGCATTTCAGCCTTAAATAGAAGCAACATCCTACAGCTCCAGGCCTAAAGGGATGCCTGGATTCCCTATGCACATGCATACACGTGCTTTCAGAGGTGATGGTTGTGGTTGCTGAGTGCCATCGAAGCCATTCTAACTCATCACAGTCCTACAGGACAAGTCAAGCTGCCCCATAAAGTTCCCTGGGCTGCACTATGTGTGTGAAGGAGCCTAGTGATTCAACCAAAAGGTGGGTGGTCTGCACCCCTCAATGTCTGTGCAGGAAGAATGTGGCAATCTGCTCCCATAGAAATTACAGGCAAGGGAACCTTCTGAAGCAGTTCTACTCAGTCCTCTAGAGTCGCCATGATTTGGAATTTGATGGCAACCGGTTTCGTCTTTATAGAAGTGTCTGTCCAGTTCTATCATTTTAACTCTATTCCTATGACAGTGGATAGACCTCAGGGAAGAGATCACAGCGTGTCACTATGAGTGTCTGTTCTGTATCCTTTGAGCTGGCTTGCTTTCTGAGGGCAGAGGTGCTGTCTTCAATTACATTCCCAGGGAAACAACTTGATGAAAAGAAGTCACAGACAACTTTGGTGTAGTATGCATAAATGAATCCGTCCCAACCAGTCCTGGTACGAATTCATGGATCTCAGCATTGACAATCAGCAATCCATCTGGAAACTGACTGTAACGTGAAATGGAGAAGTAGCTAAGAAGTTTATAGAATCTCTAGCATTATCTAAAAGAAGAACTTGGAAACTAATCATTAAAGGAGGCAGGGGATTTACTCAAATCATAAAGCCTGGATTTATTCCAGTTTCTACTGCTTGATTGGCACCTAGTCACTGCGCTTTCTCGATGCCCCTTTCTATTATAAGCCTTGTCATCAGACAGAGAGACTAGTCAAGTCAACTAGGAAGACGTTGGCCAAAAGGTAGTAGCTTATGAGATGATCGCCTTTTTGACCCATTTTAAAGCTGTTTCAGTTAAAAAAAAAGTTAAGGGGAAATAAATTTACATGGATTAAGTCCCTGGTGACTCCCTCTGACCAGGAGCCAGGGTTCTGAATAACTTTGCTATCATGCAG
The DNA here is from genome assembly GCF_000313985.2 of Echinops telfairi. Lineage (NCBI taxonomy): Eukaryota > Metazoa > Chordata > Mammalia > Afrosoricida > Tenrecidae > Echinops > Echinops telfairi. Next base: position 23,410,542 of record NW_022107431.1, on the reverse strand, counting down.
GATGCAATGAAAAGTGGATGGTTAAAAACATACAGTTGGGGTATCAATTGATCTTCCTTACTATCCATTTAAATTTGTTTTTGTCTTTAATATTTTCTGCTTTTCAACTGGGGTTTTTGTTTTATTTTGTCATTGTTAATTTTGGGGGGGTTGTTTTGTTTTGTTTTCTGTATATGTTGGGGGGAAATGGGTTGCTATAATGATGAGTCCAGGAACGAGAGGAGAACTGGTGGTGTAGTGGACACAGGCTGGGCTGCGATCTGCCTGGCCAGAAGTTCGAAACTATCAGCCACTTCAGGGAGGAAGATGGGGCTTTCTACTCCCATGAACAGTTACAGTCTTGAAAACCCACAGGAGGCCACTATGAGTCATCATTGACTCAATGGCAGTTCATTTACAAGAATGAAGAAAATGGTCTGAAACTGATTGTGGTGATGATTGTACGACTCTTCTTGATGTGATGACCGACCTATTAAATTGTATGATATGTGAATCATAGGCCAATAAAGCTGTTTTTTTAAAAAAAAAAAGATTATGGGAGGCAAATATATAATGGACAGATGCTAAATCACAGGAACTTAAAATGATGTATAATAATTATTACAATAACCAGCATCATTGTTTTTAGTATGAATTTTAAAAATCATGCCTAGACGAGAAGCTGTTTAAAAACAATGGTACAAGGACAAAGAAATCTTCTTCACAATGAAAGACATTTCTTTGCAATGATACTTTTTCCCAAAAACAGGTCGTCCCAAAGGGAAAAATCAAATCAAAAACATTCCCAACATTTGTCAAAAGCAAATCTTTTCTCCACAATTAAACTGAGATAACTGATTCCAAAAATACATTAGTTAGATTTAGAATTTGCCGCTCTATTTTCAGTGGTCACATAACACAAACTGTTTAGATATACAATGCACAAAGGCAGGGTTCGCTTTGCAATCTAGGTAACTGTGCAAAACACAACCATAGGAAGATTAGCTGCCCTGGTTATCCAGTACAACTACAACAGCAACACCACAATTGAGTGTCTGTCACAAACAGAAACTTGTCTTCCCCCCATATTGGGAGCTACACACCTGAATGCAAGGTGCCAGCCCGAGAGGATGGCTGTTTCCCCCGGGGCAGCTCGGGAGGAAAGCTCTGTCCATCCTGAGCTGCTGCTCCTGTGTGAGCTTCCTGGGGTTTGGCATGTGTCTTCCCCAATCTCTGCTGACGACTCTCTCCCTAATCACTTCAGTTTATATTTCTTATCTCTCAAAAGAGATTGACTCAAGGTATGCCCTAGATGACTCCAGTTTAATTACCATAACAAAAATAACCCATTCCCAAGTGGGATTAGAATCACAGATAGGAGATTAGGATTTAAACACAGATTGGAGGCAAACAGTATTCAAATTGTAGCATTCCACTTTGGGGCCTTGTGTTTGGCTGGTTTGGTTTCTCCAGCCAACCCAAAGAAACCAAAGCAGCCTAACACAATTTGGTGCCATGGAGTGGCATTCTCGAGAAACTAATCCTGGAGATGGAGAGGAGAGGCGTGTCTGAGCCCCACCTTTTGGAAACTGAGTGGAGTTGGATTTTCCTTCTCCTTTGGGTGGCATGGGGAGGTCAGATACAGCCATGTCGTTCACTCAGTTGGTTTCTGGAAAAGGCCTGGGAAGAGAAATGTTTTATTCTAAGAAGCTGTCTGGTTAATCCTGCCTGAAATGGAGTAAAGGAGCGTAATAGATGTTAAATCGAAGCTCGGTGAGATAAACTGCCTTTTAGACTTGCATGGAGCAAAAGCTATGCTGCTGTGTTTGTCTGGGTTGACTAGAGAAACAAATCTAAGGAGACTCATTTGTGTATAAGAAAGAGCTTTATATACAAGAGCAATCGAATATTGAGAAAATATCACACCCCGTCCAGATCAAGTCCATTAGTCTTATATTAGCCCACATGTCCAATATCAATCGACAAATTCATCTTCAGACTCAAAAACACATGCAATGACACCAGAAGCAGAAATATCACAGGCCAGTGGGTGGGAAGTTTGTGGGTTCAGTGATGGTGGAAGCATCTCAACACTGGCAGGGGTCTCCAGGTGGTTCCTCCAGCTCCAGGACTCTAGCATAACTCCATGCGTCTTGTCAGCAGGAATGTCACTGTAAATCAGAAGGAACTCTATGGCCCCTCACAACAACAATTAGAATTTTTTAAATGAATGTAAAGGTTTTAATACCAAAAGTAACTCTGGTGGGTACCGGGGGTGAATAAGAATATAGGAGGCTACGGGGGTCTCATGAACATCAAGTGACGCCAACCCATCGTGACCTACAGGACAGGGAAGCACTGTCCCTGTCAGTTTCCACGAGTGCAACATTCCAGGAGTCGAGTCCCGTCTTTCTTACGTGAGGGATTTGGAACGACTGACCTCTAGGATCACAGCCCAACATGTAACCACTACACCTCCATGACTGTTGTTGTTGTTGTTGTTGTGTACCATGGAGTAGGTTCCAACTCATAGTAACCCTATGTACAGCAGAACGATACTCTGCCTGGTCCTGGGCCATCACGAAATTGTTCTAATGTGTGAGCCCATTGTTGCAGCCACTGTGCCAATCCGGCCCCTTTAGGGCTTTCCTCTTTATCGCTGCCCCTCTGCTTCACCAACACGATGTTCTTCTCCAGAAACTGGCCTTCCCGACATGTTCAAAGTATATGAGAGAGGGTAGATAGGTGATAACTTGGAGTGGGGGCGGGGGTATTCTTACTGCCATAGAGTAGATTCCACCTCATAGCAACCCTACAGGGAAGCCTAGAACTGCCCCCATGGGTTTTCAAAGCTATAAATATTTATGAGAGTAGAAAGCGTCTCTTCTTTCTCCCTCAGAGTGGCTGGTCGATTCAAATTGTTCCACTTCTGGTTAGCAGCCCAAGGCATACCCCACTACATGCTACCAGGAATCCTAAACTTGGATGATGGGGAAGATAATATCCTACAAGAGGGAGATGGGGGAAGGTGGGATGGAGTAGGATGTAGGGTAACAGATCAAGCCATTTGGAAATTGCTGGATTAAAAATGTAACTACGGGTAAATCCTCACCTAATTCACAATACAAAAGTTTTTAAAAATAGATATTAATGTGACTAGTCCTTGATTCTCTGTGGTTTGACCATTATAAAACAATCTGATAGTTTTGCGATGAAGAGTCAACCTCCACTATTCAATCAGCCTATCTGTTGTTTCAGGATTAGGGTGGGCTATCACATGCCCTGCTTACATGGTAGGGGCGTGCAGGAGAGCAGGTCAGCAGTTCAAAAATAGCAGCCTTTGCACTGGAGAAAGAAGAGCTGTCTGCTCCCATAAAGAGTTACCATATCACCGGCAGACAGGAGCGTTCCATCCTGTACAACCCGCTCCCTATGCGTTGGAATTGACTCAATGGCAGTGAGGGGTTTTTGGCCATCTTCTGAGCCAGAGAAGAGCCTTTGACCTGTAGATTTGGGTTTCTCCAGGTTGACAACGTTAGCAACTTTCAAGCATTTTATGTGTTTGATAAGGTGTCACAAGGGTGGCATGGTGGGTTACACATTGACATACTAATTGGAAGATCTTGCACTCCTGGCAGAAAGATGAGGTGTTCTATTCCTGTGAAGACTTCGTCTTGGAAACCCACGGGGACAGTTCAGACTCTGTCTTATAAGGTTGCTGTGAGTCAGAATTGACTCAATAGCATTCGGTCTGGTTAGGTGAGACATCACAATGAATTTCAAGACCCAGGAAGGAGCCCTGATGACATAGTGGGCTCCAAGTTGTGCTGCAATCCAAGGTCCACAGTTCAAAACCACCAGCAGCTCCTCAGGAGAGAGACGGAACTTTCTACTCCTATCAACAGTTAAGAGTATCAGAAACTCACAGGGACAGGTCTACCCTGTCCGATAGGGTCACGGTGAGTCAGAACTGACTTGATGGCAGTGATTTCTGTTTGGGTTTGGGTTTTGGAAAGGGCCTTGGTGGCATAATGGGCTAAAGAGCTGGGCTGCAGACTGCCAGATCACCAGCCGCTCCAAGCCACCTGCTGTTCCTCGGGGAAAAGGCATGCCTTTCGACTCCCTAAAGAGCTGGTCTCATAAAGAGAGGGGGCAGTTATACCAGGAAAAAGTGTAGAAACCCAAAGGGGCAATTCTTCAACTGCTCTAAGTTACAATCAACTTGACGGCAACGAGAGACCGGGTAGGGAAAGTATTGAGGAGAGGAACAGCAATTGGTGTTAGAAAGTACGGAGTGGGTCCACAACTCCAAACCAAACTCCAGTCACTATGGAGGCGATTCTGACTCAGAGGGGCCCTTCAGGAGCGCTGCTTGTTAGGTAACGATGACCCATTCGGCTTGGATTGACTGTCTGAAACCACCAGCCACTCTGCAGGAGAAAGATAGGGCTTTCTACTCCCCTAAATAGTTACAGACGGGGCAAGATATGACAAAATAATAATTTATGAATTATCAAGGGCTCATGAGGGAGGGGGGAACGGGGAGGGAGGGGAAAAATGAGGAGCTGATGCCAGGGGCTTAAGTGGAGAGCAAATGTTTTGAGAATGATGAGGGCAATGAATGTACAAATGTGCTTTACACAATTGATGTGTGTATGGATTGTGATAAGAGTAGTATGAGCCCCCAATACAATGATTTTTAAAAATAGTTACAGCCTCAGAAACCCAAAGGAGCAGTTGTACTGTGCCCTATAATATCACCAGGATATGTACTCTATGATAGTGAATTTTGTTTGTTTGCTAATTTTTTATTTAGATATTCCAAGACTATACTTTCTTTTCCCCATAAATCTTTAAGGGAGAAGGCAGCCTCATCTTTTTTCCACAGGAGCATTGGTGAGTTCAAACTACTGGCCTAGGGCTAGCAGCACAACATGTCAACTACTATGCTGCCAGGGCTTTTTAATGTATGAATTAGCACTGTCTCAAGGTCATATACTCATTCTCAGGCACCATTTCATGGTGCTTCTGAATAATCATGGGGAGTAGTTACAACAGGCAAAATCTAAGCAGTTATTCAACAGCATGACTTCCATTCAAGCTTTTCTTAAGCACTGCAATAGGCCTGGTTGCATAGTGGTTATGCATCAGGCTGCTAACTACAAGGTCAGAAGTTCGAAACTACCAGCTCTCCTATGGATAAAGATGAGAATGTTTACTCCCATAAAGAGTTGTCATCTCAGAAACCCCCTGAGAGCAGTTGTGCCCAGTCCTATTGGGTCACATGAGTCAGACCCGACTTGCTGGCAGTGATTTTTGTCCAGTAGTCATGTGGAATTCAAGGATTCACTAGCTGGATCTATGAATTAAGCTGTGCTCCCCACCAAAAAAAAAGAGAGATCCAATAGTAGCATCCAATACTGTGACCTTGTTTGAAAATAGGGTCCTCTAAGATGTAATCCGTCAAATTAAGTCATAGTAGAAGACAGTGGGTCCGAATCCTATCAAAGTGGTGAAAGTCTTAACCTCCAGCACCTATGAACATGACCTTGTTCAGTTAACATTAGGTCATGCTGGAATAAAATAAGTCCTATTCCCGTTGAAGTGGTATCCTTATGATAGAGAAGAGACACAGGGAGAGAGACCAAGGGGAAATATCCAGGGAACAACAGAACAAGGAGCTCCCATGGTCTTTTGGGTACAGCCCTTGGCTGCTAACTGCTGGAGTCAGCCACTCTAGAGGAAGAGAGGTAGCAGTCGACTTCTGTAAAGATGGCTGCCCGAGAAACCTTGTGGGAAAGTTCTACCCTGTTTTATATGGTCACTCTGACTTGAAACTTGTTGGGAAGAATAGAGTTATCCTGTATTTTCAAGCCAAAGAATATTGAGGGTACCAGAAACCAGGAGAGACAGAAGAGATCTTGGCCTATAGCCTTCAGAGACAACATGACCTTGCCAACACCCTAAATTCAGAATTTCAAGACAATTAATGTCTGTTGTCTGAAACTATCGACAATTTGTGGTATTTTTTTATGGGAAATCCATGAAATCCAGGGTATGTAAACCAATAATTATTTTCCAATAATTTTATTGAAAGATGTATCATATATCATACACTTTCATAGTTCAGTGGTATTTTAAAAGAACTATATATAAATCACCACAATAAATCCTAGAATATCCTTCTCCCTCCTGTATTCATTATTTGCTCCTCATTTCCTTCCAACCTCCCATCCCCTCTGCCCCCACCACCCTTGTATCCCCGATATGTCGTTCCACCAATTATGTTCTCTATGGATCCACCCATCCTGGGCTTCATATACTGGAAAATGTACAAAACAAAACCAGAAATTTTTGAAAAGCAAAACCCAATGATCATATTAAAATAAATCCAAGAAAAAGACCTCTTCAAGGAAAAAAATGAGAAAATATTGAAAACTAGAAAAAAACCTAAAATGGGTCAAGAGGGACATCAAATGACCAGATACAATATTATTAACCTAATTCCATCTGCCATAATCAATTTTACA
>NW_022107431.1:23401348-23403421 GCF_000313985.2 Echinops telfairi | reverse complement strand
TCCCCCTACCCTCCTGGTATCGATACTCCCATTTCTGTTCCTGAGGGGTTTATCTGACTTGGATTCCATCTCCTATCTCTACCTGTGTACGTGGTGAAAGGGGACTGGGGTCATGATAGTGGGGGCTGAGGAAGCCTCAAGGAACCAGAGGAATATTGTGTGTTTCATCAGTGCCCTACTGTGCCCTGGTTGACTCATCCCAACAATGTTTTATTTCTTGTTCAAGTAAAGCCAATGCAGGTTGGTCAGTGACCTCCATCCTGGAGCTACGCAACCTGGCACATGTTGCCACAATGAGATGAAAGAAACTTGGGGTAAGCCAATTGGCTCTTAATGGCGTTGTCTGAAAGAGGCACACATCTGCTCCTAGCCTATTATCCAGTGTGGTAGTGAGATGATTTTACGTCAACTTGAAGATGTATGAAAGTGTAGGGGGAGAATCCAACCTGTCAATCAAATCACCCCTGATGCCGCCTCCCTGGGGAAGTGGCCTTCTTATAAGGAGGACCTAGGGAGCCTCCCTTTCTCTGCCCTTTCACCTTCCTGCTTGATGGGACTCTGCCACTGACCGTGAGAACTGCAGGTGTCCTGCCATATTTCCACCCATCTTGGATCCACAGTTGTCTTCGCTCACCAAACGTGTTCTTCATGCATTCTGTGGCATTGCGTGCAGCTACATGAGGCTGAAGAGTGACGTATGGAATAGGATTCGACTCATGGACTTGAGTTGGACTGGGCCGAGATGATTTCTTCATATGATTGCTTCTTGATATTAAGCTCCTTTATACATATGACTGTCACTGGATTTGTTTCTCTAGACAACTCAGCCTAACACAGCCAGTAGTATCCACAAAGTTCCAAACCCAACTGCAAGAGGGCCTAGAAATCATAGCACTTAAGATTTAATGAGTGCTGGATCTGCAGAACTCTGATGACATAGCAGGTTATGAGATGGGATGCTTACTATAGGGTTGGCAGTTCAAATCCACCAACTGCTCTATGGGAGAAACATGGGGCTTTCTGCTCCCATGAAGATTTAGCACCTTACAAACCCAAAGGGTCAGTTTCACTTTGCCCATTAGGGTTACCATGGAACATGGCACTGAGTGGTTTTGTAATTTGGAACAGTGTCTGCTACCAAGCATACTGTAGGGGCGAGTGTGGCAGCTAACAAGACATGTTTCAGCAGATTGACATTGATACTGGAGTCAAATCATTCTAACAAATTGGGAACTTTCCGTAGACAGGCAGAGAAAACTCAGGGGCAATTCTCCCTCAGGGACAAAAGAGTTAAAGAGAGCTGTTATCCAACACCCTTGCTGTTGACTAGAACATCCCATATCGGTATCCCCGGACTCAGAGATCAGACACGAGAACACCAAGGAAGAACGTCACCCAACGAATACCATTTCTCTTCGTGAAAATTATGTCACCTTGTTCCTGTCACCCCATCCCAAGTGTACTTTTTCTGCATTTCAGAGATTACAAAGGGGGTGGGAAGTGGGGAAGACCTAGGAAGTGGTGGGGAGAATTCTCCAACCAACTGAAACTCTTGCTTTGTTCCACCTGGAGAAACTGAGACTCCCAGGGATTGAGTGACTCATCTGAGTTGATGTGACCTGTCAATGGAGAAGTCAGAACAAGGACCTCACTGATTCCCTATCCAGTGTAAAATGCTTGGTTAAGGGCAAGCCGACTAGTAGATTCCATCTGCTCCCCCCTCCTTCTTTTCAAATATCAGAGCGCCAACCCCGCCCTGCAGGGAAGATAAAGATTGATTGACAGCCAGACTCGCTCTGATAATAGCACCTGTGGTGTCTGCACTGGCCGAATAATAGGCAGTGGCAACTGCACATTTAAATCATGCAAAAATTAGTGGCATGATGAGGCCAATAAGAGGCCTCTGATGGAATAATCGCTTCCCCGTGGGGTGTTCCAGCAGCTCGGGGTATGCCGGTGCCCAGACTATAAATGAGTTTTCACGTGGAGGTGCCGCTGCAGCCAATACAAGAGAACTGCAGGGGAAGAGGCAGACACAGGAGCAGAGTTTTCAGAACCAAATGATATGTATGG
>NW_022107431.1:23398799-23401248 GCF_000313985.2 Echinops telfairi | reverse complement strand
TTACTGAGATGCTGCTTGGGAAAATTTGCATTGATTTAAAAGCTTTACTCTCTGAGAATTAAGAAAGCAAAATAGACACCCAACGCTGACTATGTATGTATACCCTGACTCCTGTAACCTCAGTATACTCAACATCCCCTTTTGTAATAATAGCCTATGTGTGGGATTCAAAACTCCTTGGTTAATCAGTCTTGGATTTTGACAACATTCTTTCATATCAGAATCACTTCTACGGCAGGATTAGAATGAGGGTACCATTACTGAAGGGACCATATCTGAACATTCAAGGAACCCCATCAACCTCCAGCCTGCCCTCTGGCGTCAGCCAAAACTGGAAAATGAATGAGCTCTCCATGGTTAGGGAAATGCCTTATAACAAACAAGGATTGGCTTTTGTCTGTGATATTTGCGTAGTACCCTTGCACTCACACTTAGGTATTTGATCATTCTACAGAGCAAAACAGCCTCGTTTGTAGTAATTAGGGGGAAAAAGCATTCCATTCTGCTGTTTAGAAATCCTCTTTGATTTTTTGTAGTGCCTGTCTTGCATGCAGGAGGTGGTGCAATAAGACTACTCTTGAGCTGCTAACTGCAGGGTCAGTAGTTTGAACCCACCCGCTGGTCTGCTATGGAAAGACGAGGCCATCTGCTACTCTACTGATTGCCTTTTCGGGTCACTTTGAGTCAAAATTTATTCGACGACAATAAGTTTGGTTTTAATTTTGGTTTTATGGGCAGAAAAATTATGCTTACATTGATAGAGTTTTTGCATTTACTGGTAAGCATTGGACAGCTAAGCACATGATCAGGAGTTCAAACCCACCAGCTGCTCCATGGAAAAAAGACAAGTCTGCCCCCATAAAGATTTATGGCTTTAGAAACTCTATGTAGAATTGCTATGAGCTGGATCAATTGATAGAACTGGGTTTGTGTTTGTTTTTTCATTGGTGGTAGTTTGGGGTTTGTTTAGTCATGTTATTGGGGGCTCGTACAACTTTTATCACAATCCATACATCCATCCATTGTGTCAACCACATTTGTACATTTGTTGCCATCATCATTCTCAAAGTGATGTTCACAACAGTTGGGAGGATGACACAGGACGAGCCAGCATTTCCTCCTGTTCCACAAAGGGTCACTGTGAGTCAGTACTGACTCCAACTCCACTTCCCCAAGCATCAAAGCAACAACAAAGTGATGCTAAGATGGATATCTTAGTCCCAGCATTAAAGATGGGCTAATGTGAGATCAAAGATTACAGTATCACACCAAAAACCAAACTCACTGCCATGGAGTCGATGCGACACATAGTGACCCTCTAAGACAGGGTAAAATGGCCGTGGTGGGTATCTGAGATTGTAACTCTTTACAGGAGTAGAAAGCTACCAGGATTCACAGAACCGCAGCCACAGGTAAGTCATGGGGGACAAAGGAAACTCAATTCATCACAGTTGTAGGCAGTACTGCAGAATAGGTACTACAATCACAGGGCCCGTGATTGGCACACCATTACAAACTGGAAAGGCCTGGAAGATTGGTTCAGGGTCTTCTGAGCACGCTGGTTAGGGTATGACTACTGACCAAGTGGCCATGGTACCCTAGAGTCCCTGAAGGGCACGCCCGGGAAGTCTCTGCAGACTAGTTTGTCCCTCCGTGGGCTGCCTGGAGTAGTCGTAATCCACTTTCAAACATACGCTGCCTGAGGACAACTCTTTTTATACTGATTTAAGGAGGCCTGGTGGTAGTTCCATTATATAAATTCCTTGACACCACCATCACAAGTAAGAGAGGGAACTTATCACTCATCCCCCCAGATTTCCTTATTCCTTTCTGTTGCGGATAGAATTGTGTAGCCCCACCTATACGCCCACTTGTCTAGGCCAGGCTTCTCAGTGTTATGTAATTATTCTCCACGGTGTGATATTATTTACTTTATGTGTTGTAAATCTTTACCTCTATGGAGCAAAAAGGACAAACAAATTTGTCTTGGAAGAAGTATGGCCAGAGTGCTCCTTAGAGGCAAGGATGGTGAGACTTTGTCTTACATACTTTGGACACGTTGTCAGGAGAGACCATGCTTGATAGAGGGAAAGTATAAAAAAGGAAGGTCTTCAAGCAGATGGGTTGGCACAATGGCTGCAACAATGAGCTCAAGCCTAAGAACAAATTTTGAGGGTGGCGCAGGACGAGAAGGTGCTTCCTTCTGATGTGCATAGGGTAGGGGTCAAGACTAAGGTGACCAGACATCCCGCTTTGGGCGGGACAGTCCCAATTTTTAATAATTTTTCCCGTGTCCCACGGCATTTTTAAAAAGCCCTGATTTTTTTTAAAGAATGGAAGACAAGCTAGGGTATACGGTTTTCGGCTGCCATGTGGCTATTTCGCCAGGATATGAGTTTTATCAATGGTGTCCCGCTTCATCAATGTTAAAATCTGGTCACCTTCATCA
>NW_022107431.1:23395369-23397140 GCF_000313985.2 Echinops telfairi | reverse complement strand
TTGCTTGGTGTTAGTTGAGATGCTCAAATCTGGAGACTTATAGTTTTCATCAAATTAGGAAAAAGTTGCCCATCGGCCTTCAAATGTTTTCCCTATGCCCCCCTCCCTGTGTTCCCCTTAAGGGACTTAAATTACAAGCATATTATGCTGCTTGAAGTTGTATCAAAACTCAGGGATGCTCTTTATTTTTCTTTTTTCATATTCTTTTTACTCACTGGGCTTAATTTTGGAATATATATACATATTCATACCCAATAGCCTTTTCTTCTGCCCTTTCATTAAGCCCATCCACTATATGATCTATCTTAGATATTATCATTTTTCACCTCTACAACTTTAAGTCCTTTTTAAAAAATATACATCTCCTGGTCGCTACATAATTTTGAATGTATTGAATGCTTTTATAAAAAGTATTTCAAAGTCATTGTCTGACAAATCTAACACACTGGATCTTTTTTGATTGATTGATTTTTCTCCCTATCCTGAATTTTATTTTCCAGCTTCTTTTTATATCTGATAAATTTTAATTATATAACAAGTGTTGCAAAATTTATCCTATTAAGTGTTTAATGCTTTTGTGTTCCTATAAATACTCTTGAGTTGTATTTTGATATACAATCAAGTTACATGGAAGCAATTTAATCATTTCAGATCTTGGGTTTGTGATTTGCTAAGCATCTCAAACCAACAGTCAAAGGCCAATTTTGCCTCACTCTGACACAAAGCCCTTTCCATGTGCTTCCCAGTATTCCATGAATCAGTAGGTTTTCCAGTCTGTATGGTGGGAATAGGCCCTCTTTCCAGCCCCATGTAAATACTGGGAATGTATGCATGTCATTTTTTTCTATCTAGATCTTTTCTAATACTCTGTCCTACACACTGTCGTTGCTTTGGTGCCCTGGGATTTTAAGACCAGGGAGTCTGCTTCTCTGCTTTGCCTGACTGGAAGCTCTCTTAAGACAGTCTAAACAATAACCAACCAAAGCAAACCCACTGCCATCGAGTCATGATGCCAGCTAATAATGACTGGCATCGAGGCTGAACTTCTTTCTAGGAGCAGACAGCATCATCTTGCCCCCTCAGACAGCCTCATCATTCTTCTTCTGAGTGACTGGTGGGTTTGAACCGCTGACTTTGAGGTTAGCTGTTCATTGCTTACCAGACAGCACCGGTTATTGTTTGGTGCCATGGAGTTGGGACTCACAGAGACTCTATATACAACAGAATAAAGCATTTCCTGGTCCTATGACATCTTCTCAATTGTTGCTGTTTAAGCCCATTGTTGCAGCCACTGTGTCAATCCATCTTGTCAGGATCTTTCTCTTTTTCACTGCACCTGTACTTGACTAAGCGTGATGTCCTTTTCTAGGGACTGGTCTCTCCTGATAAAATGTCTAAAGCACATTAAGATGAAGTCTCATCCCCTTTGTCTTTAGGAAGCATTCTGGATGTCCTCCTTCCAAGACATACCGGTACATGCTTACTCTTTGGGGAGTTCATCATACTTCCAAGATCCTCCAACAGCACCATGAGTCAAATTCACCAATTCTTCTTCAGTCTTCCTTAACCAATGTCCAATGTTCACATTCATATGAGGCCTTTGGAAATACCATGGCTTGGCATCACCAGTAAACTGGACAATTACTGGGTTGACCTCACACAATTCCCATCTCTCCAGGGTCATGGTCCTTTGCTGACTAAGGTCTAGCATCTTAAATAGCATGGTTTCATAATTTTGTCTAGATTTTTTTCCTTTTTCAGTGATTTTTTT
>NW_022107431.1:23390429-23394366 GCF_000313985.2 Echinops telfairi | reverse complement strand
TAGATAGGGGGAACCAATTACAAAGTTCTACATATAACCTCCCTGCTGGGAGACGGACAACAGAAAAGTGGGTGAAGAGAGATTCTGAACAGTGTAAGATATGACAAAATAATAATAATTTATAAATTATCAAGGGTTCATGGGGGTTGGGTTGGGGAGGGAGGGGGAAAATGAGCTGATACTGAGGGCTCAAGTACAAAGCAAATGTTTTGAGAATGATGAGGGCAACAAATGTACAAATATGCTTGACACATGGATGCATGTATGGATTGTGATAAGAGTTGTATGAGCCTCCAATAAAATGATTAAAATTTTAAAAATGCTTTACCCTTGACATTATATTAACTATGTCATCGTACCTAAAGACTACCCACCTGTTTTGATAGCATGGATCAGATGAAAGAAAACATTAGTGAATGCCACTATATTTGAAGTTGAATTAACATTGTAAGTTTGTGGTGGTTACATAATCTTGTGTCAACTTGAGGATATTAAAGGTGAAGGACCAGAATCTAGCCTGTCAATCTGTTCACAGCCTGATGATGCTTCCATGTGGGTGTGGCCTTTTCATGAGGGGTCTGGGAACTTCCTCTCTCTCCTGGGAGGCAGGCCCCACACTTTCTCTGCTTCACCTTCCAGTTGAGGAGCCCCACTCAGAGAACTGGAGGAATCAGCACTGAGATGCCATCTACCAGCATTGGATCCACAAGACCTTCCACCCACAGGCCTGTGACCTTCCTGCATTCGCTATCATTGCATGTACTTTGTGAGGCTGAAGAGGAATTTATTCACTAGTATCAGACATATGGGCTAATATCAGCCTTATGGACTTGATCTGGACTGGGCTGGGATGTTTTCTCAATATGCAACTTCTCTTTAATATAAAGCACTTTCTTATGCACATGAGTGTCTCTGGATTTGTTTCTTTAGTCAACCCAACCTAACACAAAGTTATATGCCAAAGATGATTGGGCTTCCACAAGCTAATGGAAAAATTGAATTAAATGACTGTACTTTTTCCATGAACTTTTTGTAACTCCCTTACCACACTCAAAATCACACACCTTTATTTAGATGTTTGTAGAATTCTGAGACAATTTTTTGTCCCCAAAGATGTCCTTCCTTATTTAGTTAATATTAATTTCTTCCACGTTTGATTATTATTAAGTTCTAGACATCCTCCATAGCCCTAACCTAACCCTTAACAGATAATTTTAGAAATTAACCTTATAGGAATTGTTACGGATATATTCCCAATTAAATGAAATATACGCTGCTTATTCACCTAAAACAAAGTTCCAAATGAACTCTGATCGCTTCACTGCCAATTTTGAAAAAAGAAATGTATATTATATATATATAGAGAGAGAGAGAGAGTGAGAGAGTCCATTCCAGCTTATAGTGATCCTATAGGACAGAGTAAAACTGCCTCTATGAATTTCTGAGGCTATAAATCTTTACAGGAGCAGAAAGCCTCATCTTTCTCCCAAAGAGTACTGCTGAACTTGAACTGCTGACCTTGTGGTTCACAACCAAACATGTAACAGTCTAAGACACCAGTGCAAATCAGCAGTGTCTCAAGGTCGTAGACTCATTGACAGGCACCACTTCACTGTGCTTGCCGATCATCAGGGGGAGGAAGTGCAACAGGCAGAACCTTCAACAGCATCGTTCATTCGAACTTCTCTTCGTCTCCGTGATGACATGGGCAGAGCGCCTGGGCCATAGTGGTTGGTCCTTGGGCTGCAAACCCAAAGTCAGCATTTCAGTGCAGGAAAGATGGGACGTTCTACTCCCATAAAGCAGGACAGTCTCAGAAACCACGGGGCACTTCTCCCCTGTCCTATCGGGTCATTGTGGGATGCATCCACTAGATAGGAGTGACTTTGGCTTGGTTTGGGTGGTGATGTGGAGTTCAGGGATGCATTGGCTAGATAGCAGTGAGTTTGCCTTGGTTTGGGTGGTGATGTGGAGCTCAGGGACGCATTGGCTAGATCTGTGAAGTAAGTTGTCTTCCCCCACCCCTCAAAAAGGAGATATGCTGAAGTCCTCCAGGACTGCGAACATGACCTTATTTTGAAATAAGGTCTTCCAAGGTATTATCAGTTAAATTAATATATATATTTTTTAAATCATTGTATTGGGGGCTTGTACAACTCTTATCACAATCCACACATATATCCAATTTGTCAAACACATTTGTTTCCCTCATTCTCAAAACATTTGCTTTCTGCTTGAACCCTTGGTATCAGCTCCTCATTTTTCCCCTCCCTCCCTGCTCCCTCTTCCCCCATGAACCCATGATAATTTATAAATTATTATTTTGTCATATCTTACACTGTCCAATGTCTCCCTTCACCCACTTCTCTGCTGTCCATCCCCCAGGGAGGAGGTTATATGTAGATCCTTGTAATCGGTTCCCCCTTTCTCCCTTACCTTCTCTCCACCCTCCCGGTATCGCCACTCTCACCACTGGTCCTAGTGTTCATCTGTACTGGACTTCCTATCTGTCCCAGTGTATATCCTCTGGTCCAGCCAGATTTGTAAGGTAGAATAGGGATCATGATAGTGTGGGTGGGGAGTTAAATTAATATTAAGTCACACTGGAAGACAGTCCTAATCCCATCCAAGTATTTGATCCTGACCTCCAGCACCTGTGAACATGACCTTGTTACATTAACCCACTACCAGGACTCCTTGAGTATACCGTAGTCACTCCTTACCTCTTGCAGCATGGCTCCCAATGTGATTCCAATATCACCCCAAACCTCCTGATTGTCAAAGATCATGAGTATTATTTTTCTTTCCATTTCCTTTTATAATATGACTTCTTGGAAGTGTGTGAAACCGTTGGAAACACTTTCTTCTTGAGATATTCCCATTCCACTCACAGTCATACAATTATGGAAGACATGCAGAGAGTCATTGGTATTAGCACAATATCACAGAATATAATTTAAAAAACCCACTGCCAATGAGTCCATTCCAACCCACAGCAGAACACAGACCGCCTTAAACCACAGAAACCCCATTAGAAAGAAACACTCTTATCGCAATGTGTTGTGGTTTTTTGATTAATGAGGCCAGTGAACGTACACCATGTATCTCTTTTCTACCCCTTTTATTCATGACAGAACTGCCCATGGCTCAGAATATATGACTTGGTAATACGCCTAGAAGTGCCATTCCTCATGCAGAGAAAGAGTGACTGCCGGATGTTTACTCTCCCACCCACTTTGTAATCCACAACAGAGGATGAAAGATTCAGAAACAAGTTACACAAGAGTGAAAAATATCCTCTGCCCAGGCGGCTGTGTTTATTCTCCCACTGTGATCCATTAGTAAACAGCTGTTCCCGGGCTTCTGTAGATAAGAATTCCCTCAGCATAGCAAGTTGGGGGGAAAGGGACTCATCTTTTCAAACAGGTGGCTCTAGGGTCAGAACATGATGTGTAATTCTTTACAAAATATCATACAGGTTGGGCACTCGGTTTATGTATTCTACCTTTCACTACTGAAGAGAAAGCTCATGTAAGCCAGCTCCTCCATCATTCTCAAGAGAGGAAGGAACAAGAATTGGGGCTAATGGATCTTCTGATGAGGTGGAGAACATAGCAAAATATGAAAACCTTTACAGGGTCTGCCAAGTTCTGACACAAACCCATCCCATTTTTAAAAACCCTGTTTATGAAGAGATTTAAAGATGAAAATTTCGTGTTGGTGAAATCTCATGCACAGAAAATATCGAATTAAAAGTAAATTCTTTTTTTTTTTTTTAGGTTGAGAAGATTTTTTTTAAATCATTTTATTAGGGGCTCAAACAACTCTTATAACAATCCATACACACATGTAAAGCGCATTTGTACATTCATTGCCCTCATCATTCTCAAAACATTTTCTCTCCACTTAAACCCCTGGCATTAGGTCCTCATTTTTC
>NW_022107431.1:23387136-23389401 GCF_000313985.2 Echinops telfairi | reverse complement strand
ATCATGTATTTTCTCTCCTCATTCTAAGTTGTTTTTCCTTATAATTTATTACTTTGCCAATATAACCAAAATCACTACAGTTAACTCATCTGCTCACCAAACTACTGTCAAACACCATTTCTTTATTTTTCAAGGAACATTGCAAGATATTAAAGATTAAAAGATCAATAAAATATGAGTCACTTAGACTATGAATTTGAACATTCAGTAAAAGAGGCTAAGATCAAACAGAGAAGAAGTAGGGACTAGGTGTCCCTGGGAAGTCTACAGTTGTTAGCTTACTGTCACCAGGGAGCATGGGTGACAAGAAATTCTTGGAAATGATTGCTGATGAGGACTATAGGCTTGGGTACAGTCACTGAGACCCTGTGCTGAATAATAGTCATAATAATGGGATATAAGCACCCTAGGGGAAGCATTTTTTTCGACCACTATTATGTTTAGGAAGGAACCCTAGTGGTGTAGTGGGTCCATGTGGGCCACTAACCAAAAGATCAGTAGTTCAAACCCACCAGCTGTCCCTCAGGAGAAAGACGAGGCTGAGAGCAAACTTTGGGAAACCCCATACAGAGCGGCCATAAGTCAGAACCAACTCAAGGACAATGGTTTGTTTTGTTTGGGGTTTTTTTAATTCTCTTTAAGGATCACTCCATTGATAAAGCTTAACACACACTCGGTGTACAGAAGAAATGCTCACTGGGTCCCGTTCCAGTATCATGAAAGTGAGTCATGAGAGAGTGGATCAGGGATGCATGGTAATAAAATTATAAATGGGTCCAGGATCTGAAAGGAGCATGCACAGAGGGCTCTCGAGACATGAAAACAGATTTCAAAAACCTCTAGGTTCCAGAAATAAGTACCCTTTAGTTGCTGGGGTGAGCACCTTACAGCGGGAAATGGAAGAATGAAACGCTCTGTGTGTGACATTTTCACCGGCTAATTTTCAGAAGTAGATCGCCTCTTCTTTCTCCCTAGTCTTTTGTACGGAGACGCTCCACTGAAACCTGCCCGACATGGCTTCCCTCACTGATAGTTGAAACACCAACAGCATCACAGCAAGACGCAAGCACCATGGCACACCTCACTGACAGACCAACGGTGAGAACTGTGTGAGGACAGCAGTGGGATATTGTCTGATAGAGCGCCAGAAGACAAGCCCCTCAAGTTGAAAACCACTCAAAATGCACCTGAGAAATAAATGGCTGCCTCCTTAAAGTAGACTCAACCTTAATGCTGTGCATGGAGCAAAGCTTGCAGGACCTTCATTTGCTGATGTGATCAGAATTAAAATAAGAAAAACAGCTACAGATATCCATTAGTAGTCACAAAGTGGAATGTATGAAGTATGACTATGGGAAAACTGGATGTTGTCAAAAATGAAATGCCATACATAGATATTAATATCCTAGGCATTAATAAGCTTAAATAGACTGGTGTTGGCCATCTTGAATCAAACAATCACATGATTTTTCCATATGAATGACAAATTCAAGAGGAATGACATCTCAATTATGGTCAAAAAGAACATTTCAAGATATATCAAGTGCAATTTTATCAGTGATAGGATAATCTCCATATACCTTTAGAGAAGCCAAGGACCTCATGGTAGAATTGTGCAAGACCAATAACTTAGTCATGGCAAATACCAACGATGTAAATCGTGACTAGACATGTGTACCTCCTCAGATGGAAGACACAGAAATAAAATCAACTACATTTGTGGAAAGAGACAGCCAAGAGTCATCAGCCTGTAGAAAGGGCATGCTTATCAATCGCTAACAATGACACCAAAACCCTCCAGATAAGCTTCTTCAGATGAGCCATAAAGGATTACACAGATGACTGGACTGCCTTCATAGGGGACCGGCTTGCCAAATACAGGGCTTTATAGCTCTCGTTGAGTATAGCATTGGCATGCTTCTCTTAAAAAAAAATCTCAGAGTTTAATATTCTTTTATATTGAAAAGAATCTAATAAAAATCATGAGTGCTGTAGAAAAATAAATTAGTTTTACTTCGGAGGCCAATTTATCCTTCATTTAACAAGAATAGACAAATCATGCAATTCATGGACTAATCATGCAATCCTTAGAGAACAAATCATGCAATCCTTAGAGAACAGAATTAAAATTCTTCATGTGGAAAATGCTTAACTTGGCATATTTGAGGTATTTTCAATAAATGTCTAGAAAACACCATTCAAGTTTTCACTACTAATACAAAAGTTAATTCAAAAGTGACTGCAATTAGGAAGCTAAAGTGTTAA
>NW_022107431.1:23383528-23387036 GCF_000313985.2 Echinops telfairi | reverse complement strand
GGAAACAAGACCAAAATGGGTGTCAGCAGAGACTCTGAAACTCACTCTCCACCAGGAGAAGTTGAAGCACGAGGAAGAAATGATGACGTAAACACGCTGAACTGAAAATTTCAAAGGGCAACTAAAGAAGAAATCGTTGTGTGATAATGAAGTGTAAAAAGACCTGGAGCTAGAAAGCCCAAAGAGAAGAACATTGGCATTTTCCAAGCTAAAAGAACTGAAGAAAAAATTCAAACCACGCGTTGCCTTGGCATTATTGTATGGAAAAATACCGAACAATGTAGGATATCAACAGAAAGAATACACAGTTACTGTACCAAAAAGAATTGGTCAACATTCAACCATTTCAGAAGGTATCATATGGTTAAAAAAAATGGTGTTGAAGAAATCCAAGCTGCACTGAAGACATCGGCAATGACTAGCAATTCTACCATTGAAAGGTTTCCACACACCGATGAAGCAGTGGAGGTGCTCACTGGTCTCTGCCAAGAAGTTTGTAAGACAGCTACCTGGCCAACTGACTGGAAGAGACTCTATTTGTTCCCATTCCAAAGAGAGCTGTCCCAAAAGCGGTCCCCAAAGCTGTAGAAATTGTCAAACACTTGCACTAATATCACATACAGGCAACACTGCAGACTATAAGTCAAAAATGGCTGCAACGGTACGTTGACAGAAAGCTACCCTAAAGTCAAACCAGGGGCAGAGGAGGATGCGGAAAGAAGGAAACTGTTGCCAGCGTCAGATAGATCTTAGCTGGAAGCAAAGACCAGAAAGACCTTTACCTGTGTTACATATGTTATGCAGAACATTCCATTGTGTGGACCCTAATTCTAAAGAACATTTCAAAGAATGTGAATTACTGAACCCTCCACAGTGTGCATGTGGAACCTCTACATAGACCGAGGGCAGTCATTTGGACAGAATAAGAGGACACTTCATGGTTTAAAATCAGAAAAGGTTATGCATCTTTTTACCATATTTATGGGAAAATCCAAGAAGCTGGACTATATGAAGAACAATACAGTATCAGGATGAGGGTGGATTCATTAATAACCTACGATATGCAGATGACACAACTTTGCTTAATGAATGTGAAGTGAACTTGAAGCACTTACCCTTGAAATTCAAAGACTACAGTTTTTTTGGTTTGGTTTGGTTTTTTAAAACTCATTTTATTGGGGGCTTGTACAATTCTTATCACAATCCATGCATACATTTTTTGTACGATTACACCTCAATGAAAGAAAACAAAAGTCTTTATAACTATCCTAGTAAGCAGTATCAGGGTCAACAGAGAAATCACTGAAGTTGTCAAAGATTTCATTTTCCTTTGAGCCACAATCGATGCCCATGGAAGCAACAGTCAAGAAACCAAATTAAGTATTATATTGGACAAACGTGTATCAAAAAAGACCACTTGAAAATGCTATGAGAAAAGACATCCCCTTGAGGACTAAGGCGCACTAAGGCGCACCCATCCAAGATCTGTTCAGTTTCCTCAGATGAATGCAAAAGCTGGGCAATGAACACGAAAGCCGGAGACCTGATGCATTTGAATTACGGTATTGGCAAATATTGAAGGTACCATGGATTAAGGATGGGAGAGTTGTTTCACATACTTTGGACATGTTGTCAAGAAGGACCAGAACTTAAAGAAGTACATCCTGCTTGATAAAGTGGAGGGTGAGCAACAAAGAAGGCCCTCTATGTGATGGAGTAACACAATCTCAAACACGTAAGGCTTGGAGGGCAGAGGACTGGGCACTCGCTATTCAGAGTCAATATTGAATGGGAACTGATGCAAAGGCACTTACAGCCCAAGAATGATTTTTCTCTATGATCCCGTGATAGTGGATAAATAACACTACATTTACTGAAACCCGCAGAATTTATAGCACATTGAGTGGTCCTTAGTGTATGCAACTAAAAATAATAATAATTTAAGGGATGGGAAATCCCAGGAAGGAATACAGAACAGTAACAAAAGAATCTAACAATTTTATGAATGCCTAATAATTTATCCATTCAAACCCAAATCAATTGCTCTCTGACTCACAGCAACCTTATAGGACACAGAGTGTCCAATGCTGCTCATTTTGACAGCAGCAGACTGCGGTATCTCTCTCCAGATGGGCGGTTGGCGGGGTAGAACAGAACCAAGGCTTAATCACTGTTCAACCGAGGCCTCGAATGTACCGATACTAGTTCATAAGTATAACAAATGTGCCAAACACACTGATGTTCATAAGAGAGGACTCTGGGTAGGGTCTATGGGAACGCCGTGCTATTTTCACAAATTTTCTTTAGCTCTAAAAGCATTCTAAAAAAAAGTTTTCTTTTAAATCAACTGCAACATTCAGAGAAAAAAATATTAACACTTGAGCCTTTGTATTTAAACCTTTGCATCAATGTACAGGTTAAAAAAGCCTAGGTGACACAAGCATTTAATCCTACGCTGGTAATCAAAATGGTGCAAGTCCAAACCAACTCGGAGGTCTGGAGAAAACGCCTGGGCCTCTGCTGCCTCCATTCAGAAAAGCAGACCCGATGGAACAGGTGTGCTCTGACCACCGGGGGATGCCGCGAGTCCTCATCCACTCAGCAGTGACTTTCACAACGGACAACACTGGCATGTGGTGTGCTTTCTGCTACCTTATGGATTTTAAGTCTGTAATAAAAGACATTGCTCCATGCCTGTAGATATCCATTTACATTACCTATCCTAATACTTATATGACTTCATTGCGTGCATATGAAAAGCCATGTTTAATACGACCTATATTTGGGGATATGTAAATCAGTTTTCACTATCTGACATTATAAATAAAGATGAGATCATTATGCTTGTACAAACATGTTTGTGTAGGTATTCCACTATTGTTTTAGGACAAATTCCTAGAAGTAGAATTATTAGATCAGAGGGTATGGACACCTGATAAATGTTTTATTCTTGTTAAAATTGCCTACAAGAGAGCTGATACAAATTTTATTTCCACCAGGAGACTATCAGACAAATATTTGACCCCTTATTTGTTTTCTTTGGTGAACTGCTCGCTTAGAAGCCCTAAGGAGCTGTTCTGCTCTGCCCTCTACGGTGCCTGAGTTTCCAATGAGGTTCGTTTCCCAGATATGTGTCATAATGACAGGAACAATAATCTCTTCACATTCCTCGTCACTTCCTTTTCCTGCCTCGCCATTTGCCTGATAGCTCGACTTTGTGTGCTTATGTTTTCTCACATACATTTTTCTTTCAATGTTTATGACTTAAGAGTTATCATCTTTTAAAAAAAATCATTTTATTAGGGGCTCATACAACTCTTATCACAATCCATACACACATCAATTGTGTAAAGCACATTTGTACGTTTATTGCCTTCATCATTCTCAAAACGTTTTCTCTCCACTTAAACCCCCAGCATTAGGTCCTCATTTTTCCCCTCCCTCCCCGCTCCCCCCTCCCTCATGAGCCCTTGATAGTTTATGAATTGTTATTTTGTCATATCTTGCC
>NW_022107431.1:23376158-23382566 GCF_000313985.2 Echinops telfairi | reverse complement strand
TCCCTACCATACTACCTGGTCCTCATCTTTATGTAATTAAATAGTTAATGGGTAATTTAATACTTAAGATCGTAGTTCAAAAAACTACCATCCTCCAAAAATACATATAAATCTATGTTTCAAGATATATTTCTTCTAACATATTGGAATGTATTTTGTTTATTGGTCTATCTCTACATCAAGAATGATTTGTTATCCAAGCACTGTGTGATTAATAACATATAACCCTCCACTGACTTTACTTTTTAATTAATTATTACTAACATATAAATGTCAGGGCCTCAGGGGTCTTGTCCATCTCAGTCTTTTCATATGCCCTCTTCCCTGACACGGGGACCCTCGGCTTTGATTGTGTTGTGGCAAGTGTCCAGGGAGTCAGTTCCGACTCCCTGAGACCCCACGTACAAGAGGATGGAGCACCGCCCAGCCCTGCGCCCTCCTCACCATGGATGGAGCCCGCTGTTCCAGCTGCTGCGTCAGTCCGTGTCATTGAGGATCTTCCTTTGATTTGGTTTTATTTTTTTGCTGTCCTTGTACTTTAATAGCTTTAATTAGGGCACCATGAATTATGTTTTTGACTACTCTGTAATCAGATTCCTTTTCCATTAAGTGTAAAACCATTTAATCAAGTTCCCAGATAAAAAGTTCCACATTGATTTCTTTCTAATTAGATTGTCTTTAAAGGAACATTGACAGCTTCTAGTATTCTCCGTTTCTATAGATTATACCTCTTCATTTGTGCAAATACACTTTTATGTCTTAGTAACATGTACAATTCAGCAGGCTTAATTTTTATTTCATATTTTGTCACTTCTGAAAAGCACATATTTAAAGATTTGTGTTCTAGCCATTTATAGTAGCCTTAACATAAAGCTATCAATTTCTGCACATTGATTTTGAAATCAGCCACATTTTATTTCTACACAATTTTCTCCAGAAAATATTTTCCTAGTGGACAAATATATTAGTGTAAATAACAGTGAATTTTGCCTTCGTAAACTACAAGAGTGTTTATGCCCTCTTTCTGCTTCTTGTTTTTCAGTGTTCAGTGCCCTGGCTAGCATGTCCTCAGCAATATGCCTTCGTCACAACCATCAGGGACATCCTGGTTCTCTTCCTAATCTTAGCAAGAGTGCCCTACTGAATCATGATGAGGACTGCTTATCAGAGACAGTGCAACAAATCGGCCATTCAGAACAAAAGACCAACCCAAAACAATCCCACATTGGAAACTAGAAAACGCCTAAACCATAAATAACCTTTAAAAGTCAAGAAACCAAAGTGAGCTCGCTGCCGTCTCATTGATGCTAACACACAGCCAGCCTATAGGCAAAAAGAAAGCTTTCCTGTTAGTGTTATAAGACAACTTATCCATATTACACACTTTAATTTATCCAATGAATTTTTAATATTGATTGAGATTGACAAATAATATCTTTTAATAAGCTAGAGCTCATCCCTAACATGATGGGGTTCCAGTTTGACAGTTATTTTATAAATGATAAATTAAATACCTTTTTATTATCGTCTTTTATTATCTTTATAAATATGAACTCAATTTGTCTTTGGAGGTTGGCATAAAAATAATATGAGCAAATTACGTGATGCAATGTTTATACATATGATATCTTACTAACACTATATGTCAAACGTGTGTGTGTCTGATCATAAGTGCAGTATGAAGTAACTCAAATACATCATAAGTCAGGACTGCTGTACAGTAGACTTTGATAGCTATATTTCCCAATGAAACATTTTTGGATAATTGCTCATAACTTCCTAGTGCTTTTAAGTAACGCTGAATAAAATGGTTAATGTTTTATGTAGATTTTTTTACATGGGAAGAGTGTGAATGCAGACCCCCACTGTCACAAATCACACAGTCGTGTTTCCCACCTTTGGGCAAGTCACGGCAACCAGAACATGGGGAGGGCAACAGACAAGGTGCGCCCTGGGAAAACCACCGTCGTGCCCCGGTATCTCCCCTGCCAGGGAAGTATTTTATTTAGACTTTGAATTAACATTTACCAGTGAAATTCATCTGTAGGATTTGTGTGTGTGCCAATATTTTCCATGTTAGTATTATTGTCATTAGAAATGTTTTCATTTATTTTTATAAAGTACTTCCAATAGTGAAGAAATATCAGTTCCTTGAAAGTTTCTAGTACTCCCATGGAACATAAGCCCACAAATATATATATGTATCTTAAAATATATATATATATATGTATATGTATATATATATATATATATTTGTTCTTACAAGAATATAATGCTCCAGGAAGACTTCTTCTTACTAGTTACACTAAACTGCTATTTGATTTTAAGAAGACATCAAATGATCTGTTTTACTTAAGGCTCAAAGATGACCTCAGAGGACTACTTTCAGGGATTCAGCCAGACTTCACGGTTTCAAAAAGTCTGATGTCCATGAAAATTTGAGATTATGTTTGCATTTTACTCCTGTGAATTAGAATTCCTCTATAGACTCTTGGGCCAAAATGTTCCGTAATGCTAGCCAGACACCAGCTAGTTCTTCTGGTGCCATGGCAAAGAAGACAGTTATTCATATAGACAATTGGCCACACATTCCAGCTACCTAGATGGAATTAAATTCACAGTTGCAACTCAAAACAGTAGATAGAAACTTGATGCACTGACCATTTTGCATTGACCATAACATGGCCCAAGAGATCTGCTCAGAAACCTAATTCGATTGGACCTTTCTGAAGGCACCCTAACAAGACGAAGATGAGAGCACTTGTCTACAGTCATCTACTGCTGGCCAGGGCAGGTTTCAATACCATTTGTTTGGACTAAACCCATGCGCATATGAGCTGGAAACCCAGTACCCAAACTTTCTGATGTATCTTCCTACGTCATTTAGGTCTTCCTAGAGTTTCATAATGTGCCCATACACTTTATTTTCTAGAAATCTACGGATGGCTTCCCAAACCTTCCACAATTCTGTAAAATGGCTTTCAGCATAAGATTCTACCCTCCTACACTGATCATTTGCTAGTGCCACTACTGCACTCCAGTCATCGCTGCTGGAGTGCTCTGACTCTTGCTACCATAGGGGCTGGATTGTCTGCAAGTCTTCTACCCCACTGCCCTTGGAGACTTTGCTCGCCTTTGTCCGTGTGGGATCCTTTCTGATTCTCAAATACTCTGTCTTCATTTGGGGTTTAGTCACTGGCTTTGGTGTGAACATATTCTTTATGAGGTTCTTGAGAACTGGTGCATGAGAGATCAATGTTTGGAGACTTTGGGTGTATGTAGCTGTGTTATTACACTGGATGCATAGTTTGGCAGGCAAATAATTATTTATTTTCCCAGTAGAAAAGACTGATATTGTGATTTAGCTTGTGATGTTTAATTTAGCTTTTGATGTTTAATTATGCTGTTTAATTGTGATGTTGCTATTATTTCAGGTGCCTTGTATGTGATTTCTATTTTCTTTTTGGTAGCATGTAGACTTGCCTGGTATTCTAAACTTTGATGGGCAAAGGCTTTGTTAGGGTTCTTTGCTCATTTCTTATGTGATATACTCAGGAAGCCTCTTCATTTTTCCACAATAAAAATACAAGCCAATGGTGAGTGTTTTTGTTTTGCTTGGCTTCATTTTTAGCTAGGGCTTTAGAAGTTTTTTCTGTTCTCCAGCCTTTGGTATCCTAAGATCTTCAGAGATGTCATTTTGATGGCAAAGCCTATTTGGAGTGTCATATATCATGGAATATTAAAGAAGACATTTGTTCTTGAGGGGACACCAAGCACCTTTTCAAAGTTAAAATTGAAACTTGCCTTTCTGGGCTCCCTGCAGGTAAGAAGCTGGCATGTCACCAAGGTGCTACCAATCACATGAGGGGTGTATCCAGGTGTTTTAGGGGGTAGAGATAATATAATTATAAACCAAATCTTTAAGGACAGTAAGGCAAATTTACGTAGTCAAAAGTAACCGCAAACTCATCTATTGATTTAGAAATGATGAAGGGATCATAATTAGTAACACACATGAAAATGTTGACAAATTACTAATATCACAAAATCTAGAAAATGGCCATTTACTTTTAAGTCGAGTAGCTGCTTCTCACACCTGCACAATCCTGTCTCTCCCACATTTGAACTGCACTCGATTTGCATCTTCAGGTGAAAATAATTATTTTATGCTAAGAGAGTGAGAATTCTGACTTCCTCTGAGGAAGCTTAATAGAAATGTGTTTTTTTAATTTACTTTTGGATATATGCATCCTAACATTTTATACCCAAATGTATTAGCTGTTGGTAGTACTGAGATAGGGCTGTGCCTTCAAATAAAATAGTTTTCACAAATTGCATTTCAGAGATTCCCCCCAAAACAGAAAAGCACATTTGATGCATCTTTAATTAGAAAGGCAGCATTATCAAGCATACACCTGACAGGACTTCTCATTTCAAGTAGGCATCAGTGACAACCACATCCTCAGCTTACATTATTAAACACCTGGTAACTAGAGGGATTGTTCCTACTAGCCTATGCATGGCAAGCCGTGTTCTTTCCCCATGACCCACATATGTGTGGTCACTGTAGGAAACACTCATAAGCCATGAACTCTGGCCTTGCACCTGGGTGTCCTATTGCCAAGTGAGTGGGCACAGAGGCCCCTAGGAGTATTTCTAGAAGCCATTCAAAGACAGAGTGGCTCTCAATAGCTTAACTATGGATGCTGTTGTTAATTGCCATTGAGTCAGTTCCAACCCAAACTGACCTACCTAGGAATCTATGAATGAATCTTCCCAATCTTCCTAACTATGCACAGAAGTGCCTAAAGCCTCCATATAGACATTCCATGAGGTACCTGTTAAATACACCGACTCGAGGGTCTCCTTAGGTGGCTTTCCAAAGTTCCTGAAGCCATTTCCAAATCACCTACCAGAGGGAGAAGTTTGGTGGGGGTGGGGGTGTTTCAGTGGAAGAAAATAGCAATCTTAATTTTTGAGATAGAAATACTTTGCTTTTCCAAATTTCAGAAAAACACTTGAGCCAAGGGAATACATTGCTAGAGAAATTCCCAAGGTTATGGAAGGGGCCTCTGTAAATGCAGGGCTCTGAACCTTCTACTCAGGAGATTTCAGTGTTGGAAGGCAGCAGCATGAAGAAATAGACTCATAATGGAATTCATAAGGAAAAGGATGACATGACATCTAAGGCCCAGAGGTCGAGCAGTAGAAATCTCCATGTGGCTTCCACGCCCCGAGGGACAGGGCTCTGCAGGGTCTGTACTGGGTGGGGAAGACGATAGCACTCCAACTGAAGGAGTCTGAGATCGAGTTGAAGTAATACTTCTGACAGGATGCCTTTGGTGAATTCCTCTATCTGCATAACTTGACCTATTTACAAGAGACTCTGTCACGTTTAAATAAAAAGAATTGGATGGTTAAAACCAGTGTCTGTGGCACCTTTGACTTGTGGGTGCCATGGCAAATGGAACGGAGGGAAGCCTGTACTGACCGCTAGGTTGGGTCCAGTTCTGTAATTATGAGCTCTTGTAGAACTGCATTTAATCTTTTGAAGCGTATTTCTATTTTTATTAGATATTGTGAGATTCATTCACCAAAAGATTAACAATCCTGAGATCAGGAACTGTGTACTTTACAAGTATTTTTTACTTGACATACAGTAGAGAATAAACGTTGTTGTTCTTTGCTGTCCAGTGGGCTCTGCCTCATGGCTACTGTATATGTAACAGAACGAAATGGTCACTGGCATGTGGGGTCCACACCAACCTATCTGACCCCTCTGCCTTATGCTCACACTAATGAGTTCCCAAACAATGTTCACTCACCGCCAGCAAGTCAATGTTGACTCATGGTGACCCTGTAGGACAAAGTAGAACTGCCCCTGGGGGTTCTGAAACTGTAATGCTTTAGGAGAATAGAAAGCTCCATGTTTCTCCCAAAAACAATGTTAGTGGAGGAAAATAAAAACAAACATTTAGTAACTAACTAAATTCTCGCTCTCATATTTTACCCTGCATTCACTTTTATTGACATATGTAGCACAGCCTACTGAAATTATGTTTATAAAGCTATATCCCCTACTAGATTATAAGTTCCTGGATGGTCAGCAATGTCTCTTTTTTACCTAAAAACCCAGCAGTATTCACTGAATGTTTGTTGACTGGATTTATACCCAGAACAGCAAATTAGTATTTCTACCATAACCTCTGGAAATTCTTTCTTGTTTCTATTTTTTTAAGATGTTGAGTGAAGATGTTAGTCTAGAGATGAGCTCTTAAGATCTTTCAGTTAAGAATGCAACAAACAGGAAGTGCTGAAATCCTGGTGGGGACTAAGCATGACAGTGGGACAGGAGGAAAGTCAAGGGAAATAGAGGAAAGAGCTGGGAGGCAAAGGGCATTTATAGAG
>NW_022107431.1:23346615-23374951 GCF_000313985.2 Echinops telfairi | reverse complement strand
GAGTTGTATGAGTCCCTAATAAAATGTTTTTTAAAAAAACATAAACTTCATATTTTATATGGCAAAAAAAGAAGTTATACTATATAGCAGGACAAATGTTTGACTTATATGTACTATACCTAACTGTTCAGATATAGATATAAATTCAACTTAAAGAAATTAAAGAAAAATCTTTCAGTTAAAAATAAAATTTATATGTTCTCATTTCTCAAACCACTAACAATATCTTAACCAATTTAAAAGGAAGGAAAAAAGAGCCTCCCACGTGAATTCTAAGGGATGGAGAGACATGCTACTAAAACATGTATGATAAAATCTTGTGGAGTGTTTTATTTCACCCAACACAATGATAAGCAATAAAATGTTTATTTTCAGAAGACAATTAGATAAGCATAAATGGTTTATGCTCTTTGGGGGACATATAAGAAAATCTCCAAAATATGTGTAATCTTCTTTGTTTTGAACTTGCCATTATAGGAAAGATGTGATTTTGGTGACATGGGAATTTAAGATACAGCACTATGATTCCTGGTTAAGATTACTGTATACAAAGTTATGATGTCATCCTTTAGAACTGTACTATCATATTCAAGAAAAGTATATTAGATATGTAGGCACATATGAAGACCATTTGGGAAAACTTCCTTTTAACAAATTTGATTTCTGCTAAAGAATAAATGCATATATTGGAATGAATCAGTTTTAGGTTTCACTTTCTCTTAAAATTTACATTTCAGCTGAATCTACAAAGCACAACTGCTGGAAAATCTCATCCTGACACTGAAGGATATCTAGAAACACTCTCTTCAAGGTGAACCAGAACATTCTCCACGAAGATAACTTTCCCCACTTAATTTTCAGTGCAAAATAAATAACAAGTGAGCCCTCGTTTTCGGAATCCTGCACAGTGCTTAGTATCGTTTGCTCCAGAGCCTGACA
Source organism: Echinops telfairi (assembly GCF_000313985.2). Classification (NCBI taxonomy): domain Eukaryota; kingdom Metazoa; phylum Chordata; class Mammalia; order Afrosoricida; family Tenrecidae; genus Echinops; species Echinops telfairi. The sequence continues at coordinate 23,374,012 of NW_022107431.1, read as the reverse complement.
TTAATTTTCATCATTCAAACAGTTGCTCGGGTTGTTTGAAAGGAAATGAAGAAAAAGGGGAAGCAATTAGAGAGGATAGGTAGATAAAAGTTGGGGCTTCACTCCCCACACCCTCTGCCAAAAATGAAAAACAAAACACAAAGCCCCATAGTTAACAATATGATTTACTTTCCTCAACAGGATGAAGCCTATTACTTGCAGTTCCCCCCAACCTATCTCCTTCCAATTAGGAAGCACTTCAAATAGCTCCATGGAGACTTTTTGCTAAAATAACTAAGTGTGGGAAACACCAGAAAGGGACAAACCTAAAATTCAACCCATTGACATGGAGTTCTTTCTGACTCCTAGTGCCCTCGGAGTGGAACCACCCCATTCCGTTTCCAAGGCTGTAGATCTTTACAGAAGGAGATTGTCACATGCTTCTCCCAAGGTGGGTTCAAACCAACCACCTGTGTTAGCACCTGAGTGCTAACTACTGTGCCACCATCAGAGAGCGCCTAGTGAAAAGGAGCATTGCCCAGTAAAGACTCTTGACTTTAGACTGCCACAGTATCTGGAATTTTACCATTGGGAACCCATTCTTTGGGGAATGTTTTGCAGTGGGTAAGCAGGATGTGTGTGTGCATGTGTGTTTCTTTGTGTGTGCGTGCGTGGGTGCGTGCGTGCGTGCGTGTGTGTGTGTGTGTGTGTGTGTGTGTAATTACAAATATATCCAACTTTTACTAGTCAACAATGTTTCATCCAACCAGGAAAATAAGTAACCAGCTGGGGACTAAAACTGCAGACTGGGGAAACGGAGAGAAGTGGCCTGGGATTGAACAGGGCAGGGCTAGGGAACCAGACGAACAGCCTGCCTTTGGGAATTGGTTCATTTGTTTCACTAGGGTGGGGAGCAGGTAGGCAGAAATAAACAGTAATAAAGAAGGGTAATAGAGCATGGAACAGGAAGATAATGGCAAAGCTTATATGGACAATGGTGCTCAGGACAGACTGTACCTTTTAGTCTACTTTTTTCAGATTTCAGAAAAGTTTTCTCTTGAAAATCAGCAAGTGGCCTTAAAGGTCAACCTTCACTTTATTTTCCATTGAAAGCCTTTCAATGACAAAAAACAAAAGTTATGTAACCATTACAAAGACAACAATTACCCAACAACCACAAGGAGAGAACTGGTAAGAAAAATACTCTTTGACTTAGGATGTTCTCATTTGAGTATGTAAAATATTGTTTCTGCGCTTTTTCAGAAAAGCATTCTCTGAACAGTAGGTTTGGATGCTGCCCTAAGTTTCTTTATCACTAACCTTGTACCATGAGAGAATGTAATTCTGACACACCTTTCCTGATTTTGAATCATGCAACATTTCCTTGTTCTGTTCCCCAATTGCCTCTTGATCCATGTACAAGTTCCTCATGAGCACAGTGAAGTGTGCTTGGATTCCCATTCTTCTCGGGGTTATCCACAGTTTGTTATGATGCACATACTCAAATTCCTTTTCATAGTCAATACAACAATTAAGCATCTTTCTGGTATTCTCTGCTTTGAGCCAAGCTCCATCTCACAGCAGCAATGAAATCCCTTGTTCCACGGCCTCTTCGGAATCTGACCGGAACCTCTGGCAGCTTCTTGGCAATGGACTGAGGCAACCATTGTCGATGATCTTCAGCTAAATTATTCCTTGCATGTGATCCGACTATATAATGTAAGCCTTCTGCTGGCTCACTTTCTTTGGAATTGGTATAGATATGGGTCACTTCCAGTCAGTTAGAAATACATACATTCTTCAGTGTCAGTTTTCCTTATTCATTATGCAGCTTTCCCCTGCATAGGAAATCATTGAAAATGCCATGCCTTGGGTCAGTCACATTTTCATTTTCAAAGTGGCATCCTTGCTCTTGAACACGTGAAAGAGGTCTGTGCAGCAGATTTGTCCAACGCAATGCACTGCTTCATATCATGCCTGCTGCTTCCATGAGCATTTATTGTGGATACAAGCAAGGTGAAATCCTTGACAACCTCAAACGTGTCATCATTTATCATAATGTTACCTCTTGGTCAAGTTGTGAGCATTTTTGGATTGAGATGCAATCCATATTGAAGGCTGGATTCTCTGATATTCAACAGTATGTGCTTCAAGTCCTCTTTGATTTCAGAAAGAAAGGTTGTGTCGGCTGAGTATCACAGGTGGTTAATGAGCCTTCCATCTATTTTTCTGCATATGTCTGGCTTCTCTGATTATGTACTCAGTACATAGACTGAATAAGTATGATGAAAGGACACAACATTGCTACACACCATACTGATTTAAAATCACATTGTACCCCCTCGCTCTGGTTGAACAGTTCCCCTCTAGGCCTACACACAGGTGCCACGTTTACATGAGCACAATGAAGGTTCTGAAGCTCTTGCTCTTTGCAATGTTCTCCACGGCTTGCTGTGAGCCACACAGTCTAATGCATTCACATCTTCAATAAAACCCAAGTAAATATCTTTCTGGTATTCTCTGCTTTCACTCAAGAGCCATCTGATGTCAGCAGCAATATCCCTCATTGTAAGTCCTCTTCGGAATATTGCTTGAATTCCTGGCAGTTCCCTGTGGGTGTACTGCTGCAACCATTTTTGAAATATTTTCAGCAAATTTTTATTTGCATGTGATATCAATGATGTGGTGCAACAACTTCTGCATGCTATTGGGTCATCTTTCTTTGGAATGGGAAGAAATATGGATCTCATCCAGTTGGTTGTCTGATAATGGTCTTCCAAATTTCTTGGCATACATGACTAAGTGTCTCCAGAGCAGCGTTGGTTTGGTGGAGCATTTTAAATGGTAATCTGTCAGGTCTTTGAAGCTTGTTTTTCAATAATGCCTTCCTTGAAACTCCTTACACCTTAAATTCTTGATCATATGCTCCCTCTTGAAATGGTTGAATATCAACCAGTTCATTTTGGTAGAGTGGCTCGGTGTATTCCTTCCATTTTCTTTGGATGCTTCCTGCATCACTCAATATCTTGTCCACATAATCTTCCAATATGTCAACTTAAGGCTTGAATTTACTCTTCAGTTCTGTTAACTTCAAGGCTAGGCATGTCTCAGGCATGCCTTCCCTTTTGATTTTCTAACTCCAGATCTTTTCACTTTTGATTATATGTAATCCTTTGTCTTCTTCGGCTGCCCTTTGAAATGTTCCGTTCAGTTCTTTTACTTCATCCGTTCTTCCATTCTCTTTAGCTGCTCTATGTTCAAGAGCAAGTTTCAGAGTCTCTTCTGACATTAACTTTCTTTCCTGTCTTTTTAATGATCTTTTCCTTTTTTTCACATCTAATGTTCTTGATGTTATCCCACAACTCATGTGGCCTTCAGTCATTAACAGTCAATCCATCAAATCTGTTCTTAAGATGTTTTCTCAAGTCAGGTGAGATAAAGTCAATGTTGCATTTTGCCTCTCATGGACCTAGTTTCATTTTCTTCAGCTTCAACCTGAACTTGCATATGAGATATTGATGGTCTGTTTCACGATGGGCCCCTGGTCTTGTTTTGGTTGATAATATTGAGCTTCTCCCTTGTCTCTTCCCACAAATGTAGTCAAATTGATTCTTATATGTTCCACCTGGAAAGGTCTACATTTATATTGGCCATTTACATTGTTGTAAACCAGTGGTTCTCAACCTTCCTAATGCTGTGACCCTTTAATACAGTTCCTCATGCTGTGGTGACACCCAAGCATAAAATTATTTTTGTTGCTACTTCATAACTGTAATTTTGCTATGGTTATGAATTGGGCGACCCCTGTGAAAGGGTCATTCAACCCCCAAAGGGGTCGTGACTCACAGGTTGAGATCCACTATTGTAAAAGATCCACCAATGAAGAAGTCATTGGTCTTTCGAAATTCTATTATGTAATCTCCAGCTATCTTTTTTCCACCAAGGCCTCATTTTCCAAATACTGGTCCTTCCTCTTTGTTTCTAACTTTCCCAACCCAATTACCAGTAATTATCAAAGCCTTTTTATTATTTCAGAATGAAGAAATTGGTCAGTTCTTCAATTAATTCATCACTGGCTTTAGTGGTTGATGCATAAACTTGAATCATAGCTGCATTAGCTTCTCTTCCTTTAAGGCTGTGTAATGGCATTTCTTAATCCAAATGACTACTTATGGGAATTTTTTTCCTCCAAATGACAAAGCCCTGAGTAACACTGAAAATTCTTATTCAATTTCATACCCAGCAAAGAGGAAAAAAATCAAAACACAAATCGGAAGTGCCAAATTGGTTTGGCTTCACATGGAAAACAAAAAACAACACACACACAATTGTTCCTGGTTCTTGTGTCGGCTATTTTGGTGCTCTGCATGAACTGCTGTGGGCAGCGCACATGTATAATTTCACTGGCATTTCTAAACTGGGTAATTTATTATTTTTCAGCCATCTTCATTGTTCTTCCTAATTTTCTTGAAATATAAAAAAATAGTATTCAGAACCCTGGCATCAATTAAAAATGTATGCTTTCTAAAGCATTTATTTATATTTATATTAATTTTACATATTTAAATATTTATGTGTCACATTAAACATTTATGTGGAAAACCTATTTCTCAGTTGCTGATGAGAATCTATTTGAGCTATGCCAAGACATAAATATTTTCTTAGTATAGGTTTCAAATGTTATTTTTCTATTTAAAAGCCATGATGCATTTAGGCTTGTCTTTAATATATATGTTTTTAAATAAATAAAACTGTGGAAATCATGACAGTGCTTCCAAGGGGGTTTACGGGACCAAACAGCTTAATTTTCATTCTGCCTGATTTCACCCTTTATGTGATCCAAGGAAGTGACTAACCTATCTGTACCTCTGTCTCTTCATTAGTATGAAAACAATAGTACCTGGTGGCATAGTGGTTAAGAGGTGTGCTGCTAACCACAAAATCAGAGGTTCAAAGCCATCAGTTTCTCCTCAGGAGAAAATTGGGGCTTTCTACTCCCTCAAAGAATTACAGTCTCAGAAATTTACAGGGGCAGTTCTACCCTGTTCCATAGGGTTACTCTGTGTCCAAAACAACTTAATGGCAGTGAGTTTGGTTTTAGAGTTAACTTCTAAAAGATATATCCCTGAAAACCCTATGGAGCCCACATAGCTTGCCATGAACGGCAATAGACTTGATGGCAAATAGCAACAGCAAATCAGAGGATTTCTATGGCAATCCAGTGAATTTAAACTATCCCCGACACTCTTGTGTTCAGTGCTAGCCTAGATGATTTCTTGATATTGCTTTCATTGTCATCGCAAACATCAACCATGTACATCCAGACACACGATAAACAACACAACCAAAAACCCACCTCACTGTCATGTCATGGAGTCAATTCCAACTCAGAGAAATTCTATAATGCAGAACAGAAATACTCTTGTGGGTTTTCAAGTTTGTAAATTGTATAGAAGTAGAAAGCCTCATCTGTCTCCGATGGAATGGCTGGTGGTTTCGAATTGCTGACCTTGTGGTCAGCAGCCCAGTGAAAAAACCCCTAGGAAACCAGATTCCCTCATACACATGATAGGTACTCTCAAAATCTGCATAAACACACACACATACATCATACAGTGCCTACTGAGAATCTGAGATAAGTAAGAGCTAGTTGTGTTCTGTGCTTGGATACAAGACAGTGACTGGAGGGAATTGCTGGCAGAGCGGTGGGAGTTACTGAGCGCTCTGAACTACACAGGAGCCGAGCACATCATCCACCAGGCCCCAGCCCCACTTCTCACGGAGACTACCTCAAGGAACAGGTGTTTCCATTACAGTTTGATGTCAGGGGAGACATCATTTGGTGTACCCATGGGAAAGGGAAACCCCTAATCTAGTCATAACCCACTGCTGGCAAGCTGATTTCAATTCATGGGGACCTTATACAAAGGTTCCAAGACTACAGAGCTTTCTGGGAGCAGACGACTCCTTCTCCCTCTCACCGAACAGCTGCTGGGGCTAACTTGCTGACTTTGTGGTTAGCAGCCCAATGCTTAACCCACAGTGACACCAAATGCAAAAACAAAAAAAAACTCACTGCCATAGAGTTGATGGTGATTCATAGTGATCCTATAGGACAGGGTAGAACTGCCCTTGAGAGTTTCTGAGATTGTCACTCTCTAAGAGGGTGGACACCACATCGTTTTCCCTCGGAGCATCTGGTGGCTTCACATTGTTGATCTCATGGTTAGCAGCCCCATGCGTAAGCACTATACAATCAGAGCTCCTTAATCTAGTGACAGCCAGGGCTCTTGAAGCTAGGCCCAGAAGGCCTTTTTCCTAACAATGACTGCATCATGAAAGTGTGAGGCAGGTTTGTCTAACATGAGCCAAAGAATAGAAGAATTCAAAGACATTGTGCCCAAGGCTTGCCACTGACAGGTGCTAATGCACAGCGTATGGACCTTGCCATTCTGAAAATAATCAGTGGCTAGACACTGCAGAGCTTTGAGGGAAGACAGGCAAGAGTGGGTTAGGGGATACTTTAAGGGATAAAGGTTTGAAAAAGAAAACCAGACTGGCCACAACCATGACAGTGGTACAGGGCAAAGAGGGGCAATCAGGGAGCTCAGAAGGAGATTGCAAGGGATCAACATACAAACTGAAAAGTGCCTTGGACAAGTGGTAACCATCAGAAGTGGAAAGAACGTACGTATCAAATATTTACCAATCAAATGAGTTTGCAGAACAAAGCGTGTAGAGGAGCTAAAGTGGACACTGGTTTGTGGAATGAGGAGGAAGGAGGCTGATGTGATGGCTGTGGTTGGCAGGGTGCAGGAGCATGGAATGCAGAGAAAAGAGGCATACCACTGTCTTCTCTTGTCCCTCTGCAGCTGACATTGGATTTCCAACCCAAGTTGTCCGCTGCTTGGGGTACTCATAATCTAGAAGCCGAGCAGGTACATGTAAAGTGGATGTGTGCTTCATAGCTCTTGCCACCATGTGAGGTCAACACTGGACTATCTCAACCATTTGCTGCTTCTTTCCTGTCCTTCACCCTCGATCGCTGCCAGCTGCTCAGGGGTTGGGCATTAGGGCTGTTGATTCTTAGTAGAGGGAGAAGTCAGTCCACAGAATTCAAATATATATATATATATAATTTTACTGAGGGTTCGTGCAGCTCTTAAAACAATCCATATATCCATATGTCAAGCACATTTGTACGTATGTTGCCATCATCCATTTCTAAACATTTTATTTCTACTTGAGCCCTTGGTATCAGATCCTCATTTTTCCTCCCTCCCCCACTCTCCTACCCTCATGAACCCTTGATAAAATAAAAATTATAACTATTATTTTCCTATCTTACACCATTGGCTGTCTCCCTTCACCCATGTTTCTGTTGTTCATCATCCTGTGGAGAGGAAGGGCTTATACATCGATCACTGCAATTGGTTTCCCCTTTCTCCCCCTATCTTTCCCCTACCCTCATGGCATCACTACTCTTATTAGTTGTCCTGAGGAGCTTATCTGTCCTGGATTCTGTGAGCTAGATGGCTACTTGTTTATCTTCAAGCCTTTAAGAGCCAGGTACCATCAGCTTTCTTCACCACATTTGTCTATGCACCTATTTTGTCTTCAGCAATCATGTCAGAAAGGTGAGCATCACAGAATGCCATGTAATAGAACAAAGTGTTCTTGGCTTGAGGAAGGACTTGATCAAATCAGTTTTATGCATACAAATTCTCAGACATGCATGCATACACACAGGCACTCCAAAAGCTAAAAAAGAGTAACTAATAATTTAACTAATCATCCCCCAAAATCTAAGTTTGTTGTTTTAAACCCATCAGCCACTCTTTAGAAGGAAAAAAAAATCTATTGATCTGCTCCCATGAAGATTTTGGCCAAAAAACCCTATGAGGCAATTCTACTCTGTCCTCTGTGGTCACTATCCATTGGAATCAACTCAGTCATGCACAACCAGAACAGCCTTTGTTTCACGCACACACATCACCTTGTGTATAGTTTCAGATCTCGGCAAACAAGAGAATGCGTTTATATTTCCTCCTTAGATGATCATTATTCTCCTTCCTACAGTTCTAAAGAAGAGATTGGCATCATCTGGTAAACACTTTTTAAAAGCACAGACGGTGCTCAGGCAATGCTGCTTTGGGGCGTGTTTAAGCTTGACGGATTTTCAGAGTCCAGCACAGTGCAGAACAAGGAGAGATACCAACGTCTCCCAGCGTCAAGAGCAGAACAAAAACGTGACCCGGAGTGAGCTGCCAAGAACCAGTTCCCATCAAGAGTCACGTGCTTCCACTCAGGGCAAACAACAAATATCTAATTAACTTGGACATCTAATCGCCTTAAGTGAACTGAACATGCAGCCAAAGGGGATAAAGGGAAGAAATTAAACAGAAGGGGAAATAGGAAAACAATTCGGGAGGTGATTTATTTGAGGACTATGATCCTATTTAGAAGTGTGCTTCTCTGTAATATACTTGGCCAACAATAAGAACAAACTTGAAGAAATAGGCTGCCCAATTCAGCGGAATTGGCCACTGAGAGCCCTATGGATAGCATCATGGAAACTGTCAGATACAGAAGGCCTAGTGAACGGAACCAGAACATTGCCAGAGATAGGGCCAGAAGCCGAGCCCCTCGGGTCAAGAGGCACTCAAAATACGACTGAGAAAGAGCTGCCTTCTCAAAGAGGAGTCTACCATAATGATGTGAATAGAGCAAAGTCTATGAAGTAGAGCCTTCAAGACCTTCTTTTGCTGATGAGGAAAAAAACAGCTGCAAAAATCTACTAATAATTGGATATTGGAATGTACAAAGTATGAATCTAGGAAAATTGGAAGCTGTCAGAAATGAGATGGAACACATAAAGATCGATATCCTGGGCATTGGTGAGTTGAAGTGGATAATACCCATCCACCCATTTTGAATCAGAAAATCATAGGGTTTACTATGCTGGGGATGAGCCATCAAAAGGAATAGCATTGCATTAGCCCTCAAAAAGGACACTGCAGGTTCTATCCTGAAGTACAATGTTGTCTGTGATAGAATTTTATCTATCCACCTTCAAGGAAATCCAATCAGTACAACTATTATGTGAATTTATGTACCAACCACTACAGTGATATAGAAATGGAAGAATGCCTCAGTCTTCCTTTTCAGTGTCCAACTTTCATATGCATATGAGGCCATTGAAAATACCATGGCGTGGGTCAGGCCCACCTCAGTCCTCAGAGTGACAATCTTGACACTTCAACACCTACAAGAGGTTTTATGGAGCAGGGTTACCCAATGCAATGGGTGTATCTGCATGTGCAACATGCATCCCACTCTAATACTCTTCACTAATTAGAGAAGACTTGATGGTGGTCGGATAGCATCAAGAACATGGCACATGAAGAAAGCAAAATAATATTAAAAAGAGAAGATCCAGAGGCTCTGAACGTGCTCTTAATGGTCGAGAACTCAAGTACTTAGTGCTGTAGAGTGGATTCTGACTCACAACAAAACAAATGCCCTGCCAGTGAGTTGATTTAGAGTCAGTGACCCTATAGGACAGGGTAGAACTGCCCCTGTGAGTTTCCCAGACTGTAACTTTTTAAAATTCTTACATCTTTATTAAAGATTTTATTTTATGAACCTGGCTCAATAATAACTCGGATACTCTGACATCACACATTGCCGCTAAGTCACACATACTAAGGCAGATTTGCCTCAGAGGTGAACGCAATTTAAGAACACCGCTACAGTGATTTACATTACTACTCGCAAACAATCACATAGAGGACCATGGACTGATGCCTTTTTGGTGCTTGTATTTAGATTTAAAAATTGTATAAGAAGTAGCGTTCCCATATGTGTTAATCTGGGTAGACAAGAGAAACAAATTCAGAGATACTCATATGTGTGTAATAGAGAACTTTATATCAAAGAGTAATTGTATATTAAGAAAAATCCCAGCCCAGTCCAGATCAAGTCCATAAGTCAAACATCTAGCCCATATGTCTGGTACCAATCTATCAATTCCTCTTCAGACTCACACAACACATGCAATAATATCGAATGCAGGAAGATCACAGGCCAGTGGGTGGAAAGTCTTATGGATCCAGTGGTGGTGGAAGCATCTCAGTGCTGGCAGGAGTCTCCATGTAGCTTCTCCAGCTCGAGGGTTCTGGCTCCATCGGCTCCATTGGCATAGCTCCATGTGGCTGGCTGGTCCACAGGAATGTGTATCAGAGAGTGTAGGTATGGTGTCCAGTGAGCTATTTATCTCTGTAGTGCCTCCAAATGAGATCATCAAACTGCAACCTGATTGATAGGTGAAACTCCACCCCTTCCCTCTTACTAGTCTCAAGTTGACACCAGATTATGTAACTACCACACCATAAAACTATTTTTGAGATAAAAAATAAACACTACTCCTATCATTGGTTTTTATCTCATTTGATTGGATGCTGTTAATATTAATAATATAATTTTTAAATTTGTGGGGAAAATCAATACTTTACGTTCATGCCTCATAGGAAGGTTTAACAGCAAGCACAATGATCAACTATTATAAAATCATATTGCTAAGTATTTCTTTAACTCATAACTCATTTATATAATGGTATACATATCACAGCTGAACATTACTCTTTAATATATCAAAATACAGTCAAAGGCATCCTTTTACTCCATTAACTACCATAGCAGGAGACCCAAAACTCAGTGCCAATGAGTCTTTTCGGACTTCCAGCGACCCTATAGGATATAATGATCCCTGTGGGTTGCTGTGACTCTAACTCTACACAGGAGTACAAAGCCTCCTCTTTCTCCTGCAGAGGAGCTTATTGGTCCTGACTGCTGAGGGTGGGATCCACATGTAAACGCATAACTCACTCCACCACCAGGACTCCTCAGCAGGAGACGAGGGAGCAGCAAAGATTCATTTTCTAATCTTCCTGTCATTTGGGAAACCTGAAACTTTTCAGAGTATTTGGCAATCCCAGTCTCTGGGCCTACATCAAAAACTTCCAGATGAGTGGTCTTTGGTGAAAGAATGGGAAGGCAAACAGGCTTGTAGTTAAGGTACGGTTAAATTGAGCAGATTTGGGGAAGCAATATTTATTAGAAATGAAAATGCAGAAAAAAAATCTTTAAAGTGTACATATTTCCACATGTACTTTTTTGAAAGAACATATAAGATTAAGATAATTGAGAAAACAACTTTCAAATATACTTGTTTCTCTTCATTTTTTTCTCCTTTCAAAGAGTCCGTCTCATCAAGTGCCAACGTGTTCCTCATGATACCAATACAAACGCTTCCATGTGAAATATCTTTTACTCTCTCTTTTCCTACCCTGAGAAAAGGTCTCTTCACAGGCTATAGTAGCTGTACAATCATTGTTTCTGGAATCACCATTCACAAACTTGAATAAAGGATATTTCTCCTTGGAAGAACCTGGCAGCGTCTTAGTGATTTTTTCAGAAGCTCATTTGAAATCTTGACCATTTCTATAGGAAAATCCTATTGTACATCTAGGATCCATTTTTTGAAATGGCATCTTTTGGGGAAAGGACAGTGGAATGTCCCGAGACAGAGATCTTTTAGGCCATATCTACAAAGAGTGGACGCATGAGGACCCATATAAATAAAATGGCCATCCTGAAGTCCTGCAAAGTACTGGCAAGATGACTGCTTCGGTTTGCCACCAACACCACCCAGACCCTATGCAAGGCTTCAAATCCCCTTCACAAAGTCTAGGTCGTTGATATTGGTTCTTTCTCCACCAACTCTAACAGGAACTAAAATAATAAAAGTTTTGCCATCTGGATTAGCAGAGGCCATGGAAGTGCACTCTTTATCGAGTACATCAGAACTGTAAACAATACAACTTTGAGCAACATGAAGTTATTCTTTGTATATCCGGGTGGTTTGCTTCTTTTACTGCCTCTCTTAAAACGTGAGCGCAACTACAACCGGTCCATACCAAGTCAGGGTTTTTCTTTCAACTTCTTTCCATTTCCTGTTCATTGGTGTCAGCCAAAGAGGGTCCGCAGGGGGAATCCCCAACCCCAGAGATGCTTGTCCTCTGGTGCAGTTCATTTGACGAGCACCAAGTTGTCTCCCAGTTGTTTTCTTCCAAGAATTTCATGGACTTTGAGTTCGCTTTGCCCTGATAGTGATGGCTTCAACTGATGCTGTCATTTTTTTGTTTTTTACAGTGTGAGAAGTCCATGAGGCAAGAGCCTGAATTTTTAATATTCAAAGCATCAGGCCAAGGCCAAGCTCCACCAAGAAAGTGCAGGCTGAATGCTGGAGCCAAGAGCATCCGGCCAGTTCTCCAAGTGCAACCCCATCACAGTCTGTTCTCAATGCGGAGCCCTCTGTTGGTGGAAATTCTTGCCTTTAGGTCAGCCATATTCTACATACAAAATCCTTCTACTTTTCCGGAAATTACAGTCTTCCATTGCACATATCAATCTTGGAGGTAGCATTGTACTTTCATCTTCATGTTTAAAACGGTCACTTTTTCCAAGCAATAATTCAGAGGAATTACTACTAAAGTAAATCTTTGTTTTTAACACCCAACTCTACTTCATGTTGTTCCAAGCAGATATAAATTTACTTTTTAGCTTGTCAACTCCATCTGTTCCTGTAGCCTCCATATTTAATTCTAAATTCAAAGGCATCACTTGGTTACATTTTTCTGCAGAGTTGAACCTTGTGTACTCACTAAAGAGAACGGCAGGAGTCATCTGCCTGGAAACACTCCTCCACTAGCAGCAGTTGCCACCAAAGCAGTCTGTTTCCAAGTTCAAGATTAACTTTTGACAGGAGTAGTAAGCCCCATCTTTCTCCCAAGGAGCCAGAGGGTGGTTTTAAACTTCTGACCTTGCAGTTAGCCACCCAACGCATAACTACCACAGCCACGGGGCTGCACTTGTGGGTTTCCAAGACTTTAGATCTTTACAAAAGTAAAAAGATTCATCTCCCAGAGTGGCTGGTGGTTTTGAACTGCTGACCTGGGGATTAGCAGCCCAAAATATAACCCATTATGTCACCATGGTTCCTTTGATTGTATAGTATCTGAAGCAAATGGAAGAAATGATGAAGTGCTGGACAGATCATTTTAAACAATAACTTGTGAAGACAAAATATTATAAATGAAATGTGCAGCAATCTGAAGTGATTTTAAAAAGCAACATCAAATAAAAGGGAAGAATACGCAAACAATATCTCAAGCTGAAAGAACGGAAGAAAATATTCAAGATTTGAGTTTGTAATATTATCAAGAGCAAGCTCATTTGTTTTTCTAATAACCACTTGGGTCTTTTTTTTAATTCCCTGTCTTTTTAATGATCCTTTGCTTTCTTCATGTGTGATATTCTGTCATTTCGTGAAAAAAGGGACGGGGGACAAGGATGAGAGGCAGCACCCTTCCTCGTGTCACTTCCCTGATTCTAGGTAAGTGGCGTGTCCTTGGAGGACGACCTGAACTAGCTTTTGTTTTATGATAAAGGAGTGAGAAGCAATCACAGAGCAAGGGACCTCGGTCCCGGCAAGAAAGGAGACCCTGGCTAGAAGGAGGGGAAGATTGATGACCAGACGTGTCTCCAAGGGGCACCGGATCCCAGATGTTGAGAGAAGATGTGGACCCTCCCCCAGAAATGACGAAAATAGTCCTTTCCTTCGAGCTGGGGCCTCAAATGTGGATTTTTAGCTGCCTAAGCTGTGAGAGAAGAGATTCTGCTTGGTAGTCCTCCAGCTGTGTTGGTCTCTGTACAGCCACACTGGAAACTAAGACGTGCCAGCAGCATTAGGAAGTGGCCAGGTCACTTTTCCCTTTGAGAATTTTCCCTTTGAGAGTTCTAAGACTCTTGACGCCTCGCCCATATTCTCTGGTGGTCTTGGTAAAAAGTGATTTGCTGATTTTAATGTTAAAGAGAAATGAAGAAATTTAAAGTTGACACATGTCAAATATTACAGGCAAATATTACTCACTTTGGAAGGGACCTCAGGAGCCATATGATTACATTCCCCATCTACTAAGCCATGCTCTGAAACATGTTTGCAGGGGTAGTGGCTAAATGGGTCCACTTCAGGTTTAAATTCATTTGATGACAAGAAGCTCATTCTCTCACTACAGAATCTGTTTTGTCATGTTTCTGACCCTAATTAGAAAGCTCTCCTCCCCACCTTCAGCAGTTTATATTTTATTCAAGAGATTTAGCATTGGCTCTTTCAGACAGGATTCCATTTTAAAAAATCATTTAATTGGGGGCTTTTAGAGCTCTTATCACAATCCATCCATCCATCGAGCCAAGCACATTTATACATAAAGTCATTAATGAGTGACTCCTACCCATGAATCTTACTTCTTGCCTTTGGAACAATAAATACAAGGCATTTATTTTATTGCCATACAATCCTTCAGATATTTAAAGACTGATACTTTTGTCCATAGTCTTCTCTTCAACCTAATCACTTGGCATTCTTTTCTGTAACGTTTGGATCACAATTCCCACTTGAAGAAGTTACTATGAGCACTGAGTGAAAATCTTGCATAAAGGCGCCAGTGAGGCAGTTCTGACTTAGAGCAACACCAGGTGCAATCGCACAAATTGTCTCCCAATTCTGCACCGTCCTCACAATTGTTTCATGACTGAGCCCAACTTGAAGCACAGCAAGCGTGATTGCAAATGTGCTCCACAGACAACACCCCTACTAGGAAAGCATGTCTGGGTCTTGTCTTCTCCATCTATGCTTCTGGGGACATCAGAAATTAATTTTGCAACTCTTTCGTGAATTTCAATATGCTGCAAACTTGTTGAGCAGAACAGAGTGCACCCTTAAAATGGAGTAGTGGTCAGTGCAAAATATATTGCCATTGTATTCTGTGTGTGTGTGTGTGTGTGTGTGTGTGTGTATTCGGGACCTGAACACTCCTTGTATCAATAGGTGTGTATAGTAAATTATCCCATCGTTTGTTAGTCTTGTCAGCAACACCATCAATTAGCTGGCTCATTTAAGTAACTTAAATCATTTTCACTTGGACTAGAAAGAAATTTTCTCTCTTTTAATTCTTGCAAGGAATATTTGGTAACACTTTTTCTAACGAGCAGTGGGGAGATTGACTCATAACTAAAATTCAGCTATTCCTCATGCATCTCCAGAGCTAGTTAAATGCAAATTATTTATGCCACTCCATTCTGCTTTCATATGATTATTAACAAAGTCCTTTTATTTTTGCAAACAGTGGCACCTCTATTTTCTAATGATCAGTTTAATGTAGTAAATATACTTTTTAAATTCCCCGTGTACACAGGACGCAATTTGTTTCTAAATAATGTGTCAACATATTTTTATTACCCTTGGAGAAAAGAATATCTGCTCTCACTGGCATGGAATCAAGTCTGCCTCATAGGACAGAGTAGAACTGCCCTTGGGGTTTTTGAGACCGTAAATCTTTACAGAAGCAGAAAGCCTCATCTTTCTCTTGGATGAGTTCAAACTGCTCACCTTGCAGTTAGCAGCCAAACTTGTGATCCACTTCATCACCAGAGCTCCTAGAAGAATGTAATATAAATATGGGGATGGGAGAGGAGGGGGAACCCTAGGTATTAACTTAAAAAAAACTGTCAATATAAGATTAGTGATTGTCGGCTTTGCAATTTTTGTTTGTAAGAAAGGATTCCAGTATTCGGACATTTAAGAAGTGACAGGTCCCTAGGTTTATGTGATCTTTTTATGTGTGGCTTTCGGAGACCTGCAGCCCTGTATCTGCTCAACACGATATGGAGGAATGTTTCGGAGTATGAACAGGTGTCGCATCTGTTTATTTACTCCACTGATTTCAAGAGAAATTATAGAGACACTATGATTACACAAATTGCTGGGTTAGTCAGCAGAGTGAGAAAAACACATTCCTCCATCTGTGAAGTCCCCTATCTAAGGGAAACTTCAAATTACAGCCTAAATTCTAGGTTGCTCTTGCTTACTCATGGAAGGCATCCATCCATCATATCAGCATATCTACATGGGGGCATTCTGTAGATCTGAGACAATTCCCTGATATTTGTGCCAAGAGGTGAGAGATACAGACAGTCTCTTCACTTCCAGAAGACAGAATTTTACCTTGAAATTGTGACTTTCCCTCCTTCTGTTATTGATATCAATTGTATTCATCCAATAGCTCTACAGTTGCTATTGGATATTTTTTAATTCTCAGAAAATAACAAATATCCTTAAATCCTTGGCCAAAACAAATTTCCTTCCATGGGATCTCGCATGGAGAACACTAAACGCTGCAGTACTCTCTACAGCGTAGAGAGTTTCATAAGGCTGCTTTAAAGGCCGTCAGTATTAGCCTATGATGGCAGATCAAATAAATAACTGCCATTTGCAGCACAAAAATGAGGTGAAAGTGCAATCTAGCACTTCTTGCATCATGACTCTGAGTTGATATATGATACTTGCTAGGATTTAATATCGTTAAATAGCAGTACATATAAAAATAGTTATAAGAATGCCTGGGTAAGTAGTTTTATTGAATAAGATTACTGTAATCATTAACCCAATGAAAATCTTTTTCTTTGCATTTCTCTTGGATTAAAATGTACTTTAGCCCAATAAAATTATTATAAATAAATAAATAAAAACTACATATACTTTCAATCAGAGCACAGTATCCAAAGAAGTCCTAAATCTAAATAATAAGTAAGAATACTTTATTAATCTAGGTCAAAACTGAAAGCTCAGAGGGGATATATCCAAAAAAATCAAGGAGATTTAATTAACAAAATCTGTTTAGTAGTTAAAACCAAATCAAACTCCTGGCTATCTAGTTGATTTCAACTCACTGCCCTCCGGAAGGACAGAGTAGAACTGCCCTTTGAGGGTCTGAGGCGAGCATCTTAACAGAAGCAGAAGGCTTCCGCTCTCACCTAAGGTGACTTCAAACTTCAGACTCCGTAGTGATTAGTCCAACGCTTCTCCAGCAGAGTCCCTATCGATTAGTGAGGTAGATGGTAAATGAGAGAGAAACTGACAAAAACAGTATCTGAGTTTTTGGCAAATGGAGGCATGATTTTGCCAATCTCTTGCCCGCAGAGAAAACATGGGGGGTTGGTAAAAGAAAGAAAACGTCAGTGTATGGCATACTGAGTCCAGGAAATACCCCAGAAGGTGTCCAAATAGAGATGCCATGGAATGGGGAGCGCGGGGGCACTTAGATAGGGGGCAAAAAAATATATATCATCACACCGAAGTACAAGGATTAAATGCACCCTCAAGAGACAGTGCGTAGCAGAATGGATAATCATGAGGCTATCTGCAAGAGACAAACCTCAGTCACAAACACAAAAATAGACCAAAAATCAAAAGATGGGAAAATGTGTCGAGTTAATAACCATCAATGCAGAGACATGATAAACTAGATGTTGCCTGGTTCCTACTACCAACTGCTCTGAAAAGGTGCTGGAAAGAATGGGAGAAATGTGACACAGAACTCAAAATCATAGGATAGGCCAGCTTACTCGTCAGATCAAGACCAGTGGAACCCCAAAGGGGTTCCCCTTTAGTTACCCTTCTGTTCAGGAACTGAATTTATCTCTGTATTAGAATTATTCGACATTTAATATCAAAAGGGCAGTATTAACTGAAGGACAAATTTCAAAGGGTTTGGAAATAAAAAGGAAAGGAAACAGGAAACATAAGGAGGAAGTGGGATAAGTGATGGTATGTCGAGGGGATTCCAAGAGATTAGTTGAAACAAAACCTGTATGAATCATTGCATGTAAAACTGATGGCCTGCTCAGTAAATCTTCACCTAACTCACAATAAAAAATTAAAAGTAAGAAGAACCAAACAGACTATAGCTCAGAAAAAGAACTGTCCTTCACTCAACAATCTCTGACAGGTCCTCCGGTTTTTTAAAGTAAGACCAGAAATAAATCAAAACATAAAAATAATAACCATAAACTTAAATGGATTAAGGCCCCGAAACACAAGAAATGCTGGGCAGGGATAGACTTAGTCTGAATGCCATTCTATAAGGAATGGGGATGCAAACCTTGTTTTTCCATTATGAGTACAAAATAGCAACATTTCTCTGTATCTATCTTTAGATCGACTCTACTCTGAGAAGACAGCTCTTCCTCGGTCATATTTTCAGTGCCTTCCAACCTAAGAGGCTCAGATTCTGGAACCATCTCTAGCAGTGCTGTGCTTCTGTGTATGTGGTTTTGAGTGTCTGACACTGTTTCTATGCTATCTGTAAGGTTTTCCTTTGTTAATCCCTCTGAAGTGGACAGCCTATTCCTTCTTCATCGTCTTCCAGCATCACATCAACACCCAATCCACCACAGTGCAGTGATGTAAGTAAAGAGGACTTGAAGCACTTGCTAATGAAGATCAAGGACTGCAGCCTTCAATATAGATTACAATTCAATGGACAGAAAACAAAAATCCTCATAACTGGACAAATAGGAATATTATGATAAGAGGAGAAAAGATTGACTTTGTCAACAACTTCATCTTGTTTGGGTCCACAATCAATGTTCATGGAAACAGCAGTCAAGCAATCAGATGAAGACTTTCATTGAGTACATCTGATGGGCAAGACTTCTTTAAAGTGTGTAAACAAGGATGGTACATTGAAGACTAAGGTTCGCCTGATCTAAGCTGAATAAGGAAGACCGAAAAAGAATCAGTGCCTTTGAATCATGGAGCTAAAGAAGAATATTGGGAAAGTTTCATGGACTGCCAAAAGAACCAACAAATTTGTCTTGGAAGAAATAAAGCCAGAATGCTCCTTAGAAGTGAGACTTTGTCTCATGTACTTTGCAAATATTATCAAGAGAGACTGGTCCCTGGAGAAGGACATCATAGTTGGTAAAGTAGAGGGACAGTGACAAAGAGAAAGGCCCTTGATGAGATGGATTGACACCGTGGCTGCAACAATAAGCCCAAAGATAGGAGCAATAGTGAGGATGGTGCAGGATTGAGCGGTGTTTCATTCTGTGATATGTTGGCACCATCTTCGTAGCACCTAACAGCAAAAATAGTAATATGTGTAGATCTGTCATTTGGCTTAGGAGGCAATAGCAAGAATCTCTGTTAAATTAAAAGTATATTCTATTTCCTTAAGCAATCCTAGACAGCAAACCATTTATTATATTCAGTGAGTGTGGTAATTATATAATCTGGCATCAACTTGTGAAGAGGTGGAGTCTAGCCTATCAGGTCACAGCTTGATGACCTCACTTGGAGGCACCACAGAGATCATAGCTCACTGGAGGCCAGATACTCACAGACACTCCTGGGAGACATTCCTGTTGACAAGACACATAGAGCTATGCTAGAGCCCTGGAACTGGAGGAGTCATGTGGAGTCCCCTGCAAGTGCAGAGATGCTTACACCACCACTAGTTCCACAAGAACTTCCACCCACTGACCTATGATCTTCCTGCATTCAGCATCAGTGCATGTGTTGCATGAGTTTGAAGAGGAATTTATAAACTGGTATCAGACATATGGGCTAATATTGGACTTAAGAACTTGATTTGGACTGAGCTGGGATATTTTCTCAATATACAATTACTCTTTGATATAAAGTTCTCCCTTACACATATGAGTGTCTAAGAATTTGTTTCTCTGATCAACCCAGACTAACCCAGTGAGTGTTGAATTTTATCTGACTTGAGGTACTCCATGGCATGGGCATGGCAATGACAATGACCTGTGCTTTTCATAGCCCTGGTCTTGCTCTTGTACTGTCTAGTTTCCACTGATTTTCTGATTTACAAACCATACCATTATGATGTCATGCTGCCCACTTATGCTGTGTTCTCGCTATTGTTCAAGTGTTCTTGAATGGAAAATACTACGGTCTACCTCATACCTTGTTGGAAATTTTCAATAAATTGATCTTTGTAAAGCACTTAGAGGACACCGCCTGGGCCATTGTAGGCTTTCATTCAATATTAGTTATTCTTTTTTTCACTCATTAAACTACATGCTATGCTCTTTTATAGACCCTCTAGCTTTGTCACTAAACAAAAATGATATAAATTCTACCTTTGTGAAGTTTACGTTGCAGTTGGAGGAAGCAGATATTAAAATGAATTAGTCCCTCATCCAATGTGTTGACATGCTGTGGAGGAAAAGGGGGTTCGTAAGGATGGAGAGCGGTGTGTACTAGGATTTTTAAGAGGATGGTCCAAGGGGCAACATTGGAGGAATACTGGAGTGTGGAAGATGCAAATCTGGGGTAATAGTATCGCAAGCAAGTAAAGGACCAGTATAAATGCCCTGAGGCGGAAGTCAACCAAAGTACTCAAAGAACAAGGAAGCCGAGTGGCAAGAGCAGAATCAGTGATGTAGAAGACAGAAGAGATGGAGTTAGAGGTAACAGGGCACCAGATTTGTAGGTCCTTGAAGGGCTTTCGCCTGGGAGAGATGGAAACTTAGCAAAAGTCCAAGCAAATGAGTGTTATAATTAGACTTATTTATTTACAGGACCACCACAGTGACAGTTTGGGAAGAGACTTGGTAGTGACAGAAGCTGTGAAGCAGGGCCAGGGGACAAGGCCAGAAACAGGAAGATCAGTCAGGAAGCTATTTCTGAAATTTAGTCAAGAGTGGATGGTTGCTCTGACCAGTCCCTCTGTGGGGGAAAGATGAGGCTATCTATTCCAGTAAAAAAGCTCAAGTCTTGGAAACCCAAAAGGGGTAGTTCTCACCTTGTCTTGTATGACTGTTGTAGCGTGTGGTGTTGGATCGGAGCAGAATGAAGACATGGACACGGGAAATGTGGTTTAACACCAGCGACGGGCTGACACCTCTGGCTGGGTGTCGTGCCGATGACGGCCCTGCATGGTCTTTTATTCTCTCTGCCAGCTAGGGCATGGGTTAGATAGCACATGTGCACTGCCTCAAAGTACACAAGGAACAAGGGAGCAGACTATGCACTAGGTTCTCAAAGCAAACGACCTTATCAGGAAATTCAAGGTGTTCGTCATTGAGAAGGAACACAGCACCCGCCATCAGGTCCTGCTCCCAGAACTGCATCCAAGTCATTTGCAGCCCAGGTGCGCAGACCCCCCTCGCTTGCAAGGGGCATCTGGGGTCTATGGAAACCATGCCCTCAGCCTCTGTGAACTCCTTTGGGGCCAACAGATTGTTATGAGTTGGAATCAACTTAATGGCAGTGGGTTTGAACCAGAGTTAAGAGTTGTTCAGTCGAAGAGGAAAGATGGTGAATCTTGTGATAGGGTGTGTGGAAAGAGACTGGGTTTCCTAAGGGGTTGGATGTAACATTTGTGGGTGGGGGGGAAGGGGGCGAGGAGTCAAGAAGAACTCTGAGATTTGGGACACAGTGGCTGGAAATAAGTTTCCATGAATCAAATTGGAGAGGGTCTTTTGAAGTACTGGTCTAGGGAAGGGATGAAGGAGTCACTGTTACGTTCCTCCTCTTCTTGAGGTAACTGCGGCCAGAGTTATTAAATAATGAAGTGCTTCATCAGTTCTTCTCCTTTTGTTCTTAGTCCTATCTTTTATCACACTTTCTTTTCTTCCTAGCAGGCATTAGGCTACTGCATGTCTCACCCTATTGCAGCTCCAAACACTCAAACTCATTGCCATCAGATTGGTCCCCACCCATAGCAACCATATAAGACAGGGCTGGGACTGCCTCTTTGGGTTTCTGAGATGTTATGGAAGTAGACAGCCTTGTCTTTATTCCATGGAGGGACTGGTGGGTTCAAACTGCTGACTTTTTTATTAGTGGCTCAGGGCATATCCCACTATGCTACCATTGTATCAAATTGGTCTTTTTTCCTATTATAACGGAGTTCCTCAGAGAAGTAAATGGACACATTGTATGATCCTCTATCCCATGCATTTCCAAACTTATTTGACCTACTGCCCCCTTTTCAGAAAAAAAATTTTACTCAACACCCCCTGGCAATTAAAAACATTGTACTATAATAGCCCATAATCTAGGATAAGGGGTAGGTATCTGGTTTTACAGCCCTCCTACATCATCCAGTGCCGCCCCCCCCCCCAGGGAGCAGTATCAGCACTTTGGGAAACACTGCTCTACACTGAGAACATGACCTTGACTCCACTCTCTAAACGAGCAGGCCTACCTTCTCTTTCAATCCCCAGTACTGTTTTCATAAAAGAAAGCACCTGCTTATTCTTTCAGACATTTCTGTCCTTTACTTTTGCCCATTTTACTCATTTTTCTTCCACTTTAATTTCCATTAATCCTCCAGTTTTCTCGTAAATGGTACTGTCTGCTCTCATTACCATAAATTGTTCTGTGATCCCTCAACACCCCATAAATCTCCTGACCCATCCTTTCCTTTAGCCCTCAATTCCAACTCTGTCATAGGAAATTCGTTGGATGTTTCCCTTTAATCCATTGTAAACATAGACCAGACAATTGTTCTGTTGTACAGAGGGTCTCTATAAGCCAGAATTGATGCCATAGCACCGGACAACATCTCTGAAGATAGTCTTAGTTTTAAGTTTTGATAAACTGGATGTTCTTTAGCTATGCCTGGTGTTGTTTTTGTTTCATTTTTATAATTTCTGTACTACGAATTTCCATTCCCTTTCTAAGTGATCTTAGCCACCTTGAGTTACCAAGATCCTAATCGTGATCTCTTTGGCAAAGCCAGGTGGTTTTCCCCCCATCCTTCAATGTTGGACTTCTAACATTGGGTCACAAGTAATTGAGGGACAATCATTCGAATCTGAAAGAAAGCAGTGCTATTTGAACTTGTTTCTGTAATGTGAGCGAGATCTTCTGAGGATGCTCTTGGAGAGAGCTGTGACTGAAAACGTTGGCTAACCCCGGTGACAAGCAGCTAATCCAACCCTCTTGGCTTTATTTGCTCTGACACGCGCTTGAGTTTTTCACCCTCCCTCCCTCGTGGTGCCCTCACATTTGACTTCCCTTTGTCATGTTGCTGCCAATGTTGACCAGCTAATGAGAGAGTAAGGGTGACAAGGAAAAAACAATTTTGCTCAGCTGACTGCTTCCTGTACAAATAAGGGAGCACACTGTGTTCTTTGGGATTTCAGGCTCACTTGATAACACTTAAAAAGGGAAAATAAAAAAACTGTACACAAAGTTCATTTTTAAATGTTTTTACTTAGCAAAATTTGCAAGTGTTTTCAAAATATATTTGACATCCCGCTCATTAAGGGCCAGAATGGCTATTCCCAATATCCTTTAACACTCTCAACTGATCTTACCCCATCAAGCAGTACATTGTGGGGGGACGGGAGGGGGGGGGGAGGGGATCCACCCAAGTTGGTCTGTCTTTAGTGGAAAGTATGCAAGTGAATATCTCAGCCATTAGTGAAACACACACACACACAACCATGCATAGTTTAGAGATACTCAGCATTGAAGATTAAATTTCACAACACATTATGACTGCGACTGGGTTATTTTCGTACCTTAGTTATCTTCAGTTATTTTTAGCAAGGGAGCTAGACTTCACATTCAATGCGGCCGTATAAATTTAAATCCACAAAACGGCATTAGAAGTGCCCCGTCTATCTTTGCCTAAATCAAATACCACCTTCCTGAGCCCCACGGTTCTAAGCCATCCTCCCTCCTCTGAGAGTCACTGAAACCACCGGGGGTCCTTGTTCATCCCCGAAACAACTAAATCTGTCTGTCTGATGTGTCGATGACTATTGTGAAAGGAAAGGAAAGGAAAGGAGAAGAGTAAAAATGCGCACTGCCATTGGACAGGAGCAAAGAGGTCTTTGAATCTGACAAATCTGGCTTTGTAAGGCCTTCTTCTTATTGACTCCCCAGGTGAAATGGCAGCTGCCCTGACCTTGTTGGTTGAATGGAGAGAGTGAAATCCCCCTCTTCGAGTACCAGGAAAATAACACCCAGTAAGATCGTCAAACGCCCAGCCTAGGAGAGGCATTGACAGTTACTTCATCTGCCCCCACCCCAGCAGACCACTGCAGCTCAATCCTGCAGTAGAGTTGGTGGAACGCCAGTCTGCCCGTGGCTATAAAGGCCTCCCAGGCACAGTCTTGTCCACCTTCCTATCCCCTGAAGAGCTGTATGCGTGAAGTGCAGATTCCTATTCCAGGGCGCAGCAACTGCATCGTGGATTGAACCGGAAGCTTAACTAAGATCAGGTCTAAGCTGGGCATCCATTAACTGGGGATTTTTACTCTATGGATTCTGTTGGTAATATGGAGAGCTCCATATAGCTCAGGTCTCCTTGGCCTTCTGAGGGTCCTGTAGTAATTACATACTCTGTTGTCAATTTGAGATTTTAAGAGTGAAGGGGTGGAGTTTAGCCTGTCAATCAGGTTGCAGCTTGATGACCTCATTTGGAGGCGGTAAGGAGATAAATAGCTCGCTGGAGGTGGGACAAATGCTCACTCCCTGGGAGACATAGCAGCTGACAAGATACTATGCTAGTATACTGACAAGCTATGCTAGTGCCCTGAGCTTGATGCGCCACTTGGAGACCCCTGCCAGTGCTGAGATGTGTACACCACCACTGGATCCACAGGACTTTCTACCCACTGGCCTGTGATCTTCCTGTATTCGGTGTCATTGCATGTGCTTCATGAGTCTAAAGAGGATTTTATAGACTGGTATCAGACATATGGGCTAATATCGGACTTATGGACTTGATCTGGACCTGACTGGGCTGTTTTCTTAATGTACAATTACTCTTTATTTAAAGCTCTTTCTTATACACATGAGTGTCTATGAATTTGGTTCTCTAGTCTGCCCAGACTAACACAGGCCCCCTGCCTTTTCAATCAGCTGTACAGGACACAACTACTTTCCTAAATTCCTGGGCAGCTGATCAGGCTGCGGATCCATTTCTCATCGTAGAAACAGCTGGAGATACAGATCTTTGTCTCAAAGAGAGAAACTGAACTCCCTGCCGTATGCCAGCAAAGCAACACGCTGTGGTGACAAGAGTATTGAGCTAAGAGTCGGATCAACAAGGGTTCGAAACCCAGCGCGACCCCTCACTAGCCAGGAGACCCCGAGCAAGCTCTCTGCTCTTTGAGCTTCAACTGTATTAAAACAAAAACAGAGGCAGGGGGGGATAACAGCTCCTCTTCGCTCATCTCACGGGGTTGCTTGCTGGGTAGGAAGGGGATGCCTGGGAAAGCCCAAAGCAGGATGCTAAATCTAGAAAGCTGTGGTTCCCTAGCCACAGCAAGCTCTTCTTTTTTCCCTTCGTCCTTCCACCAGCAGCCAGCTCGCACATAGTTTCAGTGGGTTCAGCTGAGAAGGAGGTACCTTGTGTTACCTGGGTCTCTGTAGCTATACCTGTGTGTGCTTCAGTGATGAGCTCTATCTAAGTGGCTCATAGGTTTAGTTTTATTCCCCCAAACAGTTCCAAGGCAACAAGGAAGTGTAGCACTGAATTTATCACCAGACACATGCAGCGTCTGTCAGGCTCAAGTTTGCTGGAACTGCTGTGTGCCTTTCCTCTGAGGCTGGGGCCCGGCATAGCCAAACTGCTTCTGGCTTGTTCTCCCATGCCAGTCACAGCTACCTGGGTGACTTATTTCAACGGGGCCGCCCGCCAAAGCATAATGCCTGCCCAGAATACACGGGGTGGGCTGGGGGAGAGACTCCCCTACCACAGTTCTCGGGTTCAGGCCGAATCTCTGCTTCTTCCCGGTCCTCTTTCGCACTTCACCTCTGGATGGCAGGAAGCGGGGAGGCCGGGACAGCTGATTGGCCAACTAGACGCTGCTGATGGAACAACGGACCTGGCCGAACTTCTGAACAAAGTCTTCTTTCGCCTGGGCCAGTGCGTCTTCGTCGATGTACACGGCGGGCCTTTTGGACATGAGGAAATACTGCACCTTCCTGAGGCTCCAGCCCTGCACGTAGTGCAGCCAGCCGCAGACGGCCGCGGAGGACCTGCCCACGCCCGCGTTGCAGTGCACGTACACCGTGTGGCCGTTCTCCAGCAGCGCGTGCAGGAGGCACACCGCCTGGGGCAGCATCTGGACTCGGCCTGCAGCGGAAAGCACATCACATGCTGGTGAGCCACAGGGCCCCCAGGTGGCACTCGTCCTACCCACAGTCCCCCTGACCCCCTGCAGCCGCAGTGCCCCGGGCAAGGAGCAGGCATGGGTATCAGAAGATACCCTGTCCCCGTCATGAACTGTGCACAGGAGACACCCATTCACAATGTGATCACCAGGAGGGGAAAGCACCGCAGAGGCAGTGGGCCACTCCCCCTTCCCTTGATATTGGGGCTCCCTGGAGTGTTTTTTTGCATAGATGCACATTTCTCTCCAAAGACAAGTTCACGGCTGCCAGCCATTGAGAAAGGGCTTTTTCCATCCCATCAGAAGATTGTGTATAGGCTGGGCCATATCACAGTCAATTCAATGGCAATGGGTTGGGTTGGGTTGGGTTGGGTTTGAAGCCAGGAGAATTTCAAAAAGACTCTGTCAGGTTACTAAACCTTAACGTAAAAAGATCCTCAAGGTAAAAATGCAGAATGAGTCCACACTGGGTAAAGGGCTGATCGGATTCACCCGACATATGGTAATTGTCATGTACCCAATGGAGTGGACACATGTGGGAAAAGTGATCATTCACTCACTCGCCCATGATACAGTGAGTACTAGAGCGGACTTAACGTTAACTACGTTACAGGATAATTGTAATTAGCGTTATAGCCTCTGCATGATTACTGATTCTATCAGCAGATGATCCCAACGTCCCCGTCTCAGCACTAGGAGGAAGGCTGTGCTCCGCTCTGCTGGGCTTGTTAGACCCCGTCCTCTCTCAGCTCCTGACACGGGCCATTTCTGCTCCTCACGGATGCTCGCAGCACCACGATTTTGTTTGGGGAGAGGGAGTGTCAATTCAAACAAGAGTTCAGCAAAGGCTCCCTGTGGTTTGAAGGCCCTCGTCTGGCCTCTACCTCAGCTTCAGGCTCACCACACACTGCGACGAGAGCAGAGAGATGTCTGTGTGGAAGCCAAGAGAAGGCTCTGATCTTCCTAGTCACGCTCTGTTCATCTCGCTAATTCTCTCCATTGCCACCGACTTGGTCCCAACTCAGCTGCAGCCTATAAGACAGAGCAGAGCGGCCCCTGATGGTTTCTAAGATTGCAGGTCTGTCCAGGAGCTTACAACCTCATCTTTCGCCCTCAGAGTTGGGTGGGTTTGAACTGCCAAACTTGTGGTTAGCAGCCCAGCACTTTAACCTACTGCGCTATCAGGCTCCTTCTAGCACCCACTGCCACCGAGTTCTGTGTATATACGGTGTGTGTGTCAATCCCGTTCTAGGAATCCTGAGCTAATACATAAAGGACCAGGGAACAAAAAAGAGAATTTTGGGATTCAGAACTCACCTATATCCTGAGCAATATAGCAAACTTCAACTAG
>NW_022107431.1:23333015-23345265 GCF_000313985.2 Echinops telfairi | reverse complement strand
GGGAGGGGAGGGAGGGGGAAAATGAGGACCTAATATTGGGAGCTTAAGTGGAGAGGAAATGTTTTGAGAATGATGAGGGCAATGAATGTACAAATGCGCTTTACACAATTGATGTATGTATGGATTGTGATAAGTGTTGTATGAGCCCCTAATAAAACGATCAAAAAAAAATTTTTTTAAGTACAGCCAGTATGCTCCTTAGAAAGGAGGATGATGAGAGTGTGTCTCACTTACTTTGAATATGTTATCAGGAGGGACCAACCTCTGGAGAACAGTATACATGGACTGGTCAGTAAAAACAAGCCTCGCCTTGAGATTGACTGACACCATGAGCTCCCACAGAACAACGATCTTTGAGGGTGGTCCAAAAGCAGGCCCATATCACTCTGTTCTCTATAGTGTGCTTATGAGTCAGAGCCCACTCTACAGTGCCTAACAACCTAACAAACACACCTGAGAGGAGCAAGCTGGTGAGACACAGACAAAGGGACAGCACTTGGTAGGTACAGTGAAGCAGATGGAAGTATTGGAGCCACTTTAGAAAGGGAGGTGGTCCAAAAAGAAATCCGTGGGAATTAACTTTGCGCATGGTTGCCTCTTCATGAAATAATCATGCTATCAACAGCTTCCAGCCCTTCAACACACCTACACAAGAACCTTTCCTTCATATGACTGAATATATTGTTATGTTATTATTGTATCTGTTATGGAATCCTGTGGTACCTAGAGATATGACCTACATTTGGTATCTTACATTTGAATTCAAATGTGTGGTGTTCAAAGCACTTCCATAGCAACTTGCTTGTTCTGTGCTTATCATCCTGTAAGGCGGAACCCATCACCCCATTTTACTGATGGAGAAGGGTACCCAGTCACCCCCAGTTGCTAAGTGTTGACTAAGACTCAACCCTCAAACTCTTGACTCCAAGGTCAGTGCCTGACCTTTGGGCCAGAACTAGCTCAATGTGTTAAGTGGGAGCAAAAGGACTCAGATAGGGACCAGGGGATGGCGGAAAAGCTCCCGGAAGCACACGACCGCGATGGGGAAGCAAGGCGAGGTCACTTGTTATAACAGCGCTGCCAAGACAGAGGAGCATTTTCCATGCAGAAGAAAACAGAATTTTAATGAACTGATTTTTTTTTTTCAGGTGTGAGTGCAGTTTGAGAGCTTTTTGTTTCCCGGTTGACAGGCACAAATCCGAGTGGGTTTTTTTTTTTTAAGTCCTAATCTATCTGCATACAACAAAGTGTACAAGCAGACAGATCGATAGTACAATTGATTCTAGCAGGTCAGTGACAACCAGTGGTGACAGCTGAGCCTGACAAACGGTCTCCTGCCCGGGACGCTATCTGACAGCAGCATGCTGCAGCTCACAACACTTCAGACAGGTTTTTCTCCAGAGTTCTAAAAATCTTTGGCCAAATTAACCTATATGTTCATTATGCTAATCTTGTAAGCCATGAATGATTGAATGGCCAATTGGTAAAAAATTCCCCAGAGATTCAAGGGTTATTAACCCTTTGTTTACTCCCCTAGATTTTTTTTCGGGGGGAGGGGGGGGGGCTCATTTAACATCAGGGTTTTCCCGTTTCTAATTGGGAGCCTCCTTGTGCTGTCATTTGTCCTGCAGGTGGGCTTTGCATGGAAGACGCCCCTTTCTGAGCTCTTATGAACAGGACATGGAGACTGCATGACCACCAATACCACCACCCCTCCCCCACCATCAAAAACCAAAGAGAGAGAGAAGAGAATTGGATACAGGCACAAGAAGTCTTTGGGGAAGAGATACGGTTTTCCCTCAGACTTCTGAAGACCCTCCAACTAGTGCCCTTTTGGGCTCTTCTCACAGAAGACCCCAGAGAGAGAGCAAGGTATAAGCTCAATCAAAGAAAGCAGCCTCCCCTAGTTCTCCCAAGGCCACTGTACCCTAACACCATCTGCACAAATCTCCTCTGTGTGGAAAGCAGAGAAGTGAACGGGCCAAGTAGAATGGCACCCACGTTCAGCCAGTGCTCTTCTGGGCAAAAAAGGTTGTTCGCTCTCCCATAGAGTGAAGAAAAGCTGTAAGGCTAAACAAAGCTTACTTGGCTTGGAGTTACCAAGAGTAATAATCAAACTGTTAAAGACACTCCTGGCCTTTGGGACTGGAGGTGGGGTGGGTGGGGGGTCCCTGTTGTTCATATCCTGGAGTCGGCTCTGACTCACAGCTACCCCATGCACGACAGATGGAGGCACTGCCCGGGGCTGCAGCATCCTTTCCCTTGTTATTATGTGTAAGCCCATTGTTGCAGCTACTGGTCAATCCATCTTATTCAAGATCTTCCTCTTTTATCGCTGCTGCTCCACTTTACCAAGCATGCTGTCTCTTTTCTGGGACTGGTCTTGCCTGCTAACAGAGCCAAAGTGCATGACTCTCGCTATCCTGAGCTCTGAGGAGCGTTCTGCTACACCTCTTCCAGGAGAAATGTGTGTGTGTGTGTGTGCGTGCGTGCACTGCAGTCTGTGGTACTTTAAACCTTCTCCACCAGCACCATAGTTCAAGTGCATTCATTCTTCTTTTCTGGTTTTCCTGATTCAATGTCCAACTTTGACATGCATACGAGGTGACCAGAAATACCATGACTTGGGTCAGACACACCTTAATTCTCAAAGTGACATCTTTACTCATCAACAAGATGATGAGCAGGATGGAAAGAGATCTTGCACAGCAGATTTTCCCAATGCACTGTCTCATTTTATTTTATGACTGCTTCTTCCAGGAGATTGATTATGAATCCCAGCGAGATGAAATCCTACATAACATCATTCCTTTCTCCATTTATCATGATGTAATTTATTGGTCCAGTTGTGAGGACTTTGGTTTTCACCACGTTAACCTGCAATCCACACTGAAGGCTGCAGTTCTTGATCTTCAGCAGCATGTGCTTCAAGTTCTCCTCACTTTCAGGAGGCAAGGTCGTGTCATCTGCATACTGAAAGTTGTTAATAAGTCTCCCTCCACCCCTGATACTACTGCATTCTTCTTAATAATGTTCAGATTGGTGGATTATCTGCTCAGCAAAACGTTGGATAAGTCTGGGAAAGGCTACAACCCTGATGTGCCCCTTTCTTAATTGTCCGCCACGTAGTATCCCTTTGCTCCGCTTGACTTGAGCACAATGAAATGTTCTGGAACTCCCATTCTTTTTTATGCTACCCGCCCAATAGTTTTCCTGATCCACACAGTCAAGTGAGTTTGCATAGTCAATAAAACACAATTAACCATATTTCTGGTGTTCTCTGCTTTCAGCCAAGAGCCATCTTGTTTCATCAGCACTATAAGCCCCTGCTCCATATTCTCTTCTCCATCCTGCTTGAATTTCCAGCGGCTCTCTGTCAACGTACTGCTGCAACCACTATTGAATGATCTTAGCAAAATTTGTACGTGGTATTACAGATACTGTTTGATAAATTTTGTCATCTATTGGATGACCTTTCTTTGCAATTAAGACAAATACAGAATTTTTAGCAGTCAGTTGGCCAGGTAGCTATCTTCCAGATTGCTTGGCACAGGTGAGCAAGTGCTTCCAGGGCTTCGTCGGTGTGTTGAGACATTTCTACTGTTATTCTATTAATTCCTGGAGGCTTGTTTCTTAATAATGCCTTTGATGCAATTTGACCATTTTCCTTCAATACCATTGTTTCTTGATCGATACCATCGACTCTTGAAATGGTCGAATGTCAACCTCATCTTTCATAGTAGTTCAGTTCAGACACAGGCCCATGAAGGGGTACAGACTGGTAAGGAGGCCCATAAAGAGATGAGGTGGGCAATTCCAGATACCTAAGTTCTCCGTAGCTCCTGAAGTCAATTACCCCTGCCCATGTTTGTGATTGTTGATTCCTTTGGACTCATGACTTTGCTTAACTCTAGCTGACCGTGAGGACGAGGGGTGGAAGTGTGCTGTTCCGTAGGATATTCATGAAGTTTGAATAGTGTGCGTGGAGAAGCTCCACAGTGCGGGGTAATGTTCTGAGTCAGACTCAAGCCAAAATACCAAATTCACAGCCAACAAATGAATTCCAGCCCAGAGACCCTCCACGACACTGTAGAACTGCTGCCTGTGAGTTTCCGTGGCTATCCAGGTTTGTGGGACCAGAAAGCCTCATCTTTCTCCCGCTGTGCAGCTGGTGGATTGGAAATGCCGAGCTTGCTGTTCGCAGCCCAAAGTGTAACCAACCACATAGAAATCCAAATCAGGCCTCTGGGCGGTTTGCTTAACTTTTTGGTACCTCAGTCTCTTCCACTGCAAAATGAAGCTAATGACAATACCTAGAGCTTTTAGGTGAGAATTCCATAAATTAATGCCTGTTAACTACTCAGAAGAGTGTGGGATACAGAACACACACTTGAGGGGTCTGGAAGCTCCCTTACCCTGTGCCAGTTCCAAAGCTCTCTGCTGCCCCCTGCTGACAACAGACCAACACTGCTTGTGTAATGCCAAGTCTCTTGAGGGCCCCTCTCCTTTATTTCCTTTAAAAATAATAGGGTAGTGATTGGACAGTTCCCATTGATATGATTGAGCGATTGAACTACTAGATTGTATGATATGTAAATTATGTACCAATAAAACTGTTGGAGAGATAATACTCTTCTACAACCAAGTTGA
The DNA here is from genome assembly GCF_000313985.2 of Echinops telfairi. Classification (NCBI taxonomy): domain Eukaryota; kingdom Metazoa; phylum Chordata; class Mammalia; order Afrosoricida; family Tenrecidae; genus Echinops; species Echinops telfairi. The sequence goes on along the minus strand of NW_022107431.1, from coordinate 23,340,615 downwards.
AAACCAAGTTTAGGCCCCTAAAGTTCCACGGCTGGAGTTATACCCAGAGGGCGGCAGGGCCTGTCTTCCTCTAGTGTGTCCTTCCCCCACCATACCTATCTGTCACCAGGGCTAACACCTGTCACTTGCGGCCCTGGGAGAGCGTGGTACTCAATCCTCCACCCGAGCTTTCTTCTCTGTACGGCAGATAGTTCTGAATTCCTCATACGGACACTCACCAATAGACCAAACCTACACTTTATTCCATGCACCCCCAATTCCTCTTTCACAAAGGCAGACTGAGTAGATGTGCCCCAGCCCAAGCTGTGCTTTCTCCTGGGTTCTGGCCTGACCTGTGCAGAAGGCTCCCATGTGGCCTTGCCGCCTCCACTCTGGGCCCACCAGTAACCCCTTCTCCACACCACACTGCAGGCCAAGAGCACTTTGGGAGGGAAAGAAAATGTTGGTCTGGCATCTTCCATCTACCTTTTCACCATTTTCAACAGCTGTAGGATAGATTCTAAAGTCCATCACATGGCCAAAGCCTTGGCAAGATTTTCCATATCTGTGTGATCCCTGCCCGCTGCTCCACAGTCATTTAGCCTTGCACACTGCCCTCCTTCTCAGCGCAGGGGCCACTCTGGCCTTCGCCTGGGGCTAGGACCCTCCAGGTGCACCTCCGCTGCAGGGCTCTCCCTCAGGCCACTCCAACACCCTCACCTGCCTCCCCTTGTCCCATTTCAGTCTTCAGATCCCAGCTCAAAGATTACCTCCTAAGAAAACCTTCCCTAGCCACGCCCCTACACATGTATACACGCGCGCACACACACACACTCTCTCTCTCTCTCTCTCTCTCTCTAATTCTGATTAGTCTGTATGCTCAGTAGGATCTGTGTATCATTTTAACAGACTCTCACCATAGTTCTAGATTTCTATTTGTAATCATTTGATTAATGGCAATCTTCCATGACTAGAAACTCCACTACAGTTGGAATCGTGTGTACTTTACTTCACTATTGTATTCTCATTACCAGAAAAATATTATGTAGGTAACAGATAAACAATAAGCAATTAATGAATAAACAAATCCACTAAAAGTCACACTAAGTGGAATCTTAGCCAGGTGTCAAAAGAAATTATAATATATATACATATGTAATCCAATGTTGTATACTCATTCCATTTCTACCACTCATATATAATTTATTCAGATAGTAGATAGAGATATAGACAAACAGACAGACAGACAGCAAGAGTTTCTCTGACACACATTGAGCAAGAAGCCAAGATGATTCTCTCGACCCATACCTTCAGTGCTCATGTCTGGCGTGGGCATCCAGATGTAGACCAAGCCCTCTTCCCTGTACAACTTCATCATGGTGTCTGGAGTCATGGGTTCTGGGGAGCGGTTACAGCCTGAGCAGTTCTGTACAATGTCCCATTCAGTCTGGAAGTTCATTATAGCCGTAATCCCCAATTCGTGCTTCAGTTTGATGGTTACGTGTTCCAATTGGCGAGGGCAGCTGCCCAGCCAGATATTTGGTAGAATTCTAATAAGAACATATAAAATCAACAATTACTATTATTGTTATAATTTGAGGTCTGAGGTGCGGCATGAAATGTGCAGTATGAAAATTCATTTAACCTTTAAAGGCAGCATGGGGAAGCATATTTTCAAGAAAATGAGGACCAATTTTATATTTGAAAGAAAAAATGGGTTTTGTTGCTATTTCAGGAAGAGACAAATAATTTGATGAACCAGAATTTCAGGTAACGGGCATTAAAATAAGTCCATGAGGTTGGGTTTACTCCATGAATGCATATGAAGTTCACTGTCATGAAACCCAGTAGCATGTTTCAAATACTAACAATAAGAGAACATTCATATAATGATATCCATAAATGCTAGAAAACATTTGCTGCAATTCAAGTCACTCCTGTCTTAAATTCTAAATAAGAATTTCAATTATTCAGAAATTTTTAAACAGACTACAGACCTGACCACTGCCATCATGTTGATCCCAACACTCAGCAACCCGACATAGGGTTTCAGAGATGGTCCATCTTTACTGGAACAGATCGCTTCACATTCCTCCCGATGGTCAATTGATGGTTTTGAACTGCTGACCTTGTGGTTACCAGCTCAAAGCCTAAACTAACCAGGTTCACATTGCTTTTAAGTAACATTTTAAAAAACAACTATTTCATCTAGTAGTCAATATTGTTCTCTACATTCCATCTAAAATTACAGATAAAGACAAACGTCATACCTCAAAGTGGGGGGTTAGGGAGGTGGAGAGAAATCCCATTCCTAAAATTGGATTCCATGCCCAAAGTTTCTGATTCAGTAGGTCTAATTTGGGAGTCCAAAAATTTCAATTTCTAACAAGCTCCCAGGTGATACTGAAGCTGCTGGACCAGGGACCTTAATTTGAGAACTACCCTCCTGAGATACAACTATAAAAGCTATGTAAACTATGAAAAATATTATGAAGGTATTGTGATAAGGGGTGAATATACAAAAGCAAGTAGCTTTTATTTGTTTTAGCTATAATCAGGTAGAAAAGGAATGGGGGAAATCCCATTTAAAATAATACAATTATAAAACACCTAACAATACATTAATGTATACAGACAGATTTGGAGAATTAAGCCAAAGCCTACTGTTATAGGCTTTGTTGAACAACCCTCTACCAGTCTTACTGCGGTATAATAGAAAGGACACTGAACCTAATTCAGAAAACCCAAACCCAAACCAGATGGACAGCTGTAGAGCCTATTTCAATTCACAGCAAGCCTTTAGGAAGGAGTAGAACTGCCCCTTGAGGTTCCCAAGGTCATTATCGGTACCAGAAGCAGACTGCGACATCTTTCTCCCACAGAGCGGTAGGTGGGTCAACCATGGACCAGCTGAGTGCTTGACCACTTTGCCAGTAGGGTCCTTAATTATATTATCAAAAAGCTGAAACTGACTTATACCACTATTATTGATTATTATGACAATTGAATATTGTGTAATATTCAATAGTACTCTGGGTATGCTTGGAATTTAGCTTGCTTCTCATGAATATTGAGTTTAATATTTTACCATTCCATTCAAGATTTTGTCAATAAAATTCTACTTTTGCTCATAGATTATATTTTTTGGCTCTATAACCCAGTTTCCATTCCTTTTGTCCAGCATAGAGTGCTTTATTGTGGATAATATTGAAGAAAAACAAAAGGAATTTCAGAACGCTTAATTTTGCTCATGTAGAACCTATACATAGACCAAGAGGTGGTTGACAGCCAAAAGATATAATCTCTGAGCAAAAGTAGAATTTTATAATTGATTCTTCCTCCATAGATGCTAGGAATCAGAATACATACTAAGAAGTTGCTGTGGTTGGGTCCATCGGAACATTTTGACTCAAAGTGATCCCATATGACAGAGTGGGGCTGTTCCACGTGGTTTTTTAGATGCAATACTTACAGAAGCTGATCACCATGGTTTTCTCTTACAGAGACACTGGGTGGATTCAAACTCCCAATCTTTTGATTAGCATGCTAGCACTTAATCATTGTACTACCAGGTCTCCTTACTTAAGAAATTAGTAAGACATCCACTAAGTCTGCATGGAAGAAGCACATGACCTGTATGATCCAAAGATTGTTAATAATAAAATCCAAATCTGAAGGTGGGAATGGTACAGAACTCAAATTCTCAAAAACAGCTTTGTAGAAGGCTGTGGATGACAGGGGAAGCCCAAAATCCATTTGCGGAGTCCCCACCTGGATTAAGCCTCCAGTGAATCCCCTCTGGTCGTAATTCAGAGATATGAATCGCCTTGCTGTCAGACAGAGGGCATTCTAAAGTCAATCATAGCAGATGAAACAAAGTTAAAATGCAATACCTTATTTGATCCCCTTTTGACCAATTTTAAAGTTGTTTCAGTTGTTAAATTTTCTGCTTTCCTTTTGATTGAGATTTTTCTATGGATTTGGGGGGGGAGGAGGGGGTGTTGCTGTTGGTTTTATTTGTTAGTTTGCTTCCTTTTTGTGTTTTGTATGGTTTTCTGTACATGAAATCCCAGCAAGGCAAATCTATAGAGATAGCGACAGGGGCACAGCAGGGAACGATGGGGGCCATGGGGACACGAACAGAAATGAGTATGAGAAGAAAATGTTCTGAAATTGATTGTGGTGATGGTTGTACAAATTTTCTTACTAGGATTGAATAATCATATTGTAATGATATGTCAGGTATATGCCAATAAAACTAATTTTTTAAATTAGTATAAAACATTCATGATTTTTTAAAAGCAAGATGTTCTGGACCTAAAATATACACAGCTAAATAACAATTATGAAAATAGGCAGTGCATCTAAGGAGAGAGAATTAAAGTTATAAAGTAATTTAATATGGCATGTTGAGACAAAGATTGGACTTGCTAGAAATGCAAATTGTAGGATTTTGTTTAATGTGACAGCTAAAGTGGCCTGTATGTGCATCTGATCCCAATGTGTTGTCTCTAATAGAAGGTGCTCTATTTCTAGTTACACGATACACTGGAGGTAACAAAATTCATGATCTAGTTCCTAAGCAGTAATTAAACCTTTACTTAGGCATGCCAAAGAGAATTATTTGACACCACTAAAAATCAATGTTTACATTCAATGCTTTTCCTTTTCTGGTAAAATATTTCAAACAATTTTTAATGAGGATTTTTATTTTTAAAGGTAGAAAGATGCTTGTTGATACATAGGACTTGGGTGGGCAGGGGGAATCCTCTGTAGAGATAGCTTTAATTCAAGACACACAAAATCCAAATATATCATGACGGAATAACAATTATAGCATATAATTACATAGGAAGTTATATTATAAACAAGTATCGTGTTTGTAATTCCCACCAAAATAATGAGTGTATTTTCTCTTTTCCTGATGGGCCTGTGTAAGAGAAGTTGAGAGAAGATGCTAATAGGATTCAATTGTGAGTAGCTGCTGACATGGTGAACTGTGATTGTAAAAGCTTGGAACTCTAACATGGGATTAGTCAATTTTCCTGTTGTGCTGGGTATGAAATGAGCAATCGCAGAAGAAAGAAGGAGGGGATCTCCTTATCATCAAGAGAGATGAGCCAGGAGCGGAATGCATCCTTTGGAACCCAAAATTGTTGCACATTGAACCTCCTTGATCCAGGGGCTAGCTGTGACATCAGAGGGGTGGCAGAGGAGTAGTGGCAGCAAAACCAAGGGCCCGAGCATGAGACAGAGCAGTGGACTTGGAACCAATACAGCTGAGTTATTCGGGGCCCATGGAACCAATACAGCTGAGTTATTCGAGGCAGGAAGCTAGTTTGTGGAGTGGGGTGCCACCAGGTGCTTAATTGGGAAAGCTAGGTTTGCTGACACATTGAGACAGTTGAGAACCTCCAGGTTAAGGCTTATGAAGGTGTGGGGTGCCATTTAGACATTTACTGGCAGCCTACAAAGAGCTTTATAATGTTGCCCAAAGCAGGACAGAGGCCAAGCCAAGAGGTTGGGACCAGAGAGAGGCCTGCCTGTGGGCACAGCAGAAAAGAGGCTGTCCAGAGCAAACACCTGCATCCTGGGCATTTCTCACCTGAATTGTAACCTGTTACCGTCCCTAATAAAGCCCATAATCATGAGTATGGTCTGTGAGTTCGGTGGGGCCATTGCAGTGAACCATTGAGCCTAGCTGAAAAGTCAAGAGTGCCGTGGGGGGATATTGAGTCAGAATTGGAAAGAGTTTGGAGAGTAGAGGCATGTCTGACCCCAGCCTGTTAAGAACTGGCCTTGGGCAGTTGATGCGGATGATTCTTTTTCTTCCCTCTTTTGAACTTGGGGGGAAAGATGGGACTTTCTACTCCTGTAAAGAGTTACAGTCTCAAAATGCACAGGGGCAGTTAGCTATGAGTCTGCATCTACTCAAAGGCAGTGAGTTGGATATTTATGGTCTTGGGAACTTGGAGGAGGTCAGATTGCTGCCCACCCCCTTCGGTTTTTTTCTTACAAAACCATGAAGATGTACTTTATGACTAATTCATGATCTATCATGAGTTATATCAAGGATTTCTGGCAGCTCTCCTTTCAATTATTTGGAAAGGTCAAAGAGAAAGCAATGTACCAAATGGGTATAGACACTAAGTCAACACCAGGCAAAAGTTCTCAAACCTTTCCATTCAAGTCAAAGGAGGTGCTTTGGAGAAAACATCTTTTACAGCAGGAACTGGTGGTTTCCAACTGCTGACCCTTAGGATCAAAGCCTAACACCTAACCACTGCACAACCAAGGCTCCTAGTGTCTGCCAAGTCTCGTTGCCATCTTCTGAAAGTCCAAAGGAAATCCATTTCTGAGTCACGACCAATATCTGAGGTAGTTATAGCTATTTAAAAGAATATACTTTTAAAAAAAGAATATACTTTTGCAGAACTATTTTATTAAAACTTGGGGTTGGGCTATTTTCACTGTACTTCAACAAGGCTGGATTTAAAGAAAATCTACCCCAGTAATATTCCAATTTGGCTAAAAACTAGGCAAAAGAAATGTATGGTTGATATTCTCAGACATGACTTTCTTGGGCGGCATATCAAAAACAATTTAATTCATTTACTAGAGTCTGGATCTGTGGTGCCACGTAACCATATCACAGTATTACATATACCCTTTGCTCCATCTGCCAGGGAACACCTGTAGTGAAACAGCTCATGAAGCATCTGGACCTGAGCTCACCAATTCCACTTCAGCTGTCAATCACAGGAGGCCACCCTGACAATAATGAGTGCACCAGGCAGAACGAGCATGCAAGCATGTGCTAAAAACACCACACTATATTGACAGGAGGAGGGAATGTGGGCAAGACAAGTGATATTAAAAAACAAGTCCACTAAATCAGAAGTCCCACCACTGCTAGCTTGAAAAATGGCAAAATACTCTTTTCCTAAGATGGAAATTAGCATTATTTTTCATCTAGAGAGGAATAAAGAGATTAGGCTATTAGGAGAACCAAAGGTATAATGGAATCAGTGCATGAGTAAAGGCTTTTGTTATTTTTTTTAACACATTAACAGACTATAGCTATACCACCCTCAGTTATACCACCCTCACCCTAGCTAACTTCAGCATTCCCAAGACAGAGGAAATCGTTTTATTGAGCCTTTTTGCAGAACCCAGTTAAGAAGTTAAGAAAGTGGGCAGGAGGGTAGGGGAGAAGCACATTTTTTAATTCGAAAAATGATGCAGCTTTTACCTTATTTAATATTTTGCAGGTAATGTGAAATTAATGTGTGATCTGGCTATTAAGTAATGGGCAAAAAAGAATGTCTATCAGTCCCATAGTTTACATCTCATTAGTGGGAAAAGAAGAGAAACATTCAAATCAACCTCAAGTACGCTGCCAGCTTCATTAGCACATAAAGCTCCTGCTGCTGAAATCTGTCCTCTGGTGTCAAGTGAGAAGTTATTAACACTGAAATTTATGCCCCTAAAGGGTGTTTTAACAGGCTCTGGTTAAGGTTGAATAGCTGCTCAAAGACAATTTCCAACTTGGAGAATGATACTAATTAACTTATTTATATATTAAAAAGTTTTCTTGTAGTGTGCTATGGATCATAGACTA
>NW_022107431.1:23330766-23331957 GCF_000313985.2 Echinops telfairi | reverse complement strand
GGCAGCATTGGGTTGGGATGTTTTCGTGATGCACATTTTCTTTGCATAAAACTCTCTCTTATACGTGAGTTGCTGTGGATTTGTTTCTCCAAAGTACCCAGACTAATACAAGGGGCTTCCTCGTTTATGCTGACCCTCTTTGGATGAACTTTTGATGAAACATGATGCCATTTTCCAGGGACAGGTCTCTTACTAACATGTCCAAAGGATTAGAGACAAAGTCTGACCATCCTCCTTGACACAGAGCATCTGACTGTTACTACCCCGAGACAGATGGCTTTGTTCTTCTGGCAGTCCATGCTACTTGCAATAGTCTTCCCTCGCACGTAGTTCGAATGAAAGAATTCTTTCCGTCTCTCTTGTTCATGGCCCAGTTTGCACATGCAAATGAAGCAAGTGGAAACACCATGGCTGGGGTCAGGGACATCTTAGTTCTCAAAGCAACATCTTGGTGCTTTATCATTTCAAGGAGAACTTGTGTAGCAGATTTGTTCCACAAAACACATTGTTTGATTTCTTGACTGCTGCTTCCATGAACATCGATTGTGGATTCAAGTAAAATGAAATCCTTGACAACTTCAATCTTTTCTCCACTTTTCCTGATGCTATCTATTAATCCAACTACGAGTGTTTTTGCTTCCTTAACATTGAGATGTAATCCACACTGAAGGCTGTATTGTTTGATCTTCATTAGGAAGTGATTCAAGTCCTCTTGGCTTTAAGCAAGCAAGATTGCATCAGGTGCATATGGTAGATCGTTAATGAGCCTTCCTCTGATCCTGCTACTACCTTCATTTTCTTGTGATCCAGTTTCTTAGATTATTTTCTGATTGAATATGTATGACGAAAGGATAACCTGATACACAGACAACTCTCCTGACTACAGAGCACACAGTATCCCTCTGTTCTGTTGGTCTATGTGCAGGTTCCTTGAGAACACGATGTGCTGCTCTGGACATTCTCAGTCTATGTAAGGGTATCCACAGTCTGAACTATGCTGACATTTCGGTGTCCTAACCCCAGATCTTTGCACATTTCATTGTAATACTCCCCTTTCTCTTCTTGAACAGTGCTTTGAGGTTTTGTGTTTGACCCTTTCACGTCATCATTTCTTCCATTTGTTTTAGCGGCTTTACGTCCTAGCGCAAGTTTCAGAGTCTCTTCTGACATCCACTTTGATCTTTTTCTTTC
>NW_022107431.1:23323189-23329665 GCF_000313985.2 Echinops telfairi | reverse complement strand
AGGGAGTACTTGAGTGGAGGCCCAATGTCCTTCTGCTACCTTCTGCTACTAAACCTATAAATAAAGGCACATAGAGCTATTTCCCCTCATATATTGTTTATCCCGCCTATCTTATCTAGATAGATATGCAGAGACAATAATAAGCACAAAAACAAGGCAAACCAAAAAAAGAAGAAAAAAACCCCCCATATAAATATATTTGCATATGTACAGGTTTTTATCTAGACCTCTATAAATGCCCTTTGCCTCCCAGCTCTTCCCTCTATTTCCCTTGATCTTCCTCCTGTCCCACTATCATGCTCAGTCCCCACCAGGATTTCAGCACTTCCTCTTTGTTACGGTCCCCTTGATCCTGCCCACATGGAAGAAGCACACCAGCCTGTGTGATCTCAAGGTGTCAAAGGGATCAGGTATCAGGCATCAAAGAACAAAAAATCATATCATTGTGTGCTCACCTTCCTGATATGATCACTCAAGACAAATGGGTGCAAAAGCAAAAGTGGTGAAGAAAGCTGATGGTGCCCAGCTGTCAAAAGATATCACATCTGGGGTCTTAAATGCTTGAAGGTAAACAAGTGACCATCTAGCCCAGAAGCAACAAAGCCCACATGGAAGAAGATCAGGTATCAGACATCAAAGACCCAGAACAAAAAAATGATATCATTGTGAATGAGGGGGAGGGTGGAGTGGAGACCCAAAAACCACCTGTAGACATACATCACTTACAGAAGGGTCACAGGGAAAAGACGAGCCAGTCAGGGTGCAGTATAGCACCAATGAAACACACAACTTTCCTCTAGTTCTTTAATGCTTCCTACACCCTACCCCACCCCCACTATAATGACCCCAATTCTACCTTACAAATCCTGCTAGACCAGAGCAAGTACACTGGTCCAGATAAGAGCTCACAACATAAGGAATCCAGGACAGATAAACCCCTCAGGACCAATAATGAGAGTAGTGATACCAGGAGGGTAAAGGAAAGGTGGGGGGAGAAAGAGGGAACTGATCACAATGGTTTACATATAACCCTCTCCCTGGGGGATAGACAACAGAAAAGTGGGTGAAGGGAGACATTGGACAGTCTAAGACATGAAAAAATAATAATTTATAACTTATCAAGGGTTCATGAGAGAGGGAGGGTGGGAGGGAAGGGGAAAAGTGATAAAGTGATACCAAGGGCTCAAGTAGAAAGAAAATGCTTTGAAAATGATGATGGCAGCACATGTACAAATGTTCTTGACACAATGAACGGATGTATGGATTGTGATAAGAGCTGTACGACCCCCCAATAAAATGATTTTTTTTAAAAGAAAGAAATCTGGGTGGTTTTTAAGGCTGTGGCCCGTCTCTTTTTTTTATCTTAAATTTATGTTGATGATTTTCCTTTTATTTTGGGGATATGACATATACAAAGAACAACATATGTCACTGCACAGCCACCACATCAGAACAGTGACGGTCTTCCAATAGCCCTTGTGGGTTTCTTTCTGTCCCCTTCCACCCACCCTGCCCCTTGCCCATCCCTGCACCACACACACCCCATCCCCATCATCGTGTTCACAGTCTTCCCCTTTGGTGTGAAAACCACTTTCTTGGTTTTCGGGGTGTTTTTCCTTATAACAATGGTGTCATGAAATATTGATCATTGTGAGATTGACTAACTTTGCTGAGCTTAATGTCTTCCAATTTTGGCATGTCATGAGTTCTCGTCATTGTTTTGTAAGAATGTATATTATTCCACCGTATGTATGCACCAGAGTTTATTTATTCATTCCTCCATAGACAGAGTTTTTGGTTGTTTCTATCTTTTTTGCTATTATAAAAATTTCTGCCATAAGCATGAGTGTGTATAAAAAAACCTTTGCTTTCTTCAGGTATGATCTTGATGTCATCCCAAAAATTAAAAAAAACACATATGAAAACCATATATATATATATATATATATATATCCCTATATATAAACATGCACACACACACACATATATGAGAGAGAGACTTGTACCAAGCAATTGGCTCACACAGTTGTAGAACCAGGCTATTCCAAATAGCAGGTTACAAGTCTGAGAGACATGAGGCTGGTGACTTCTGATTTGAATAACTGAAGGAACAGATTAATCCAAGTCCAGCAGTAGGTCTACAGGCTGATGGCTACTGAAGCAAATAAATCCAAAGATGGCAGGAAAAATACCAGGCTGCTAAAGACTCCTAGAGACAACAGGCAATAAGGCAAGTAAGCAGTTGGTTCAAGTCCAAAAAAACAGAATTCTATGAGCCAGATACAGGATCCAGCACCGGCAGAGAGCAAGCAAGCTTTTCTGGAACATCCACTGGAAACAGGCCATTCCCTGAAGAGACTTCCTTTCAACTGATAGTATCAGGCTGTGGCCTAAGTAATGGTATCGCATCCCACCCTACCCTTTTACTATCAACTGCCTGTGATGACAATTGCTAGGTCTGGTCAGGTCAAGGGGACCTGTTCGTTGTTAACTACAAAACCACTGGAAAAGTGTGCCTCTTTTCACCATACTTATTCAATCTATGTGCTGAGCAAATCATTTGAGAAGCTGGAGTGTATGAAGAAGAACCTGGCATTATGATGGGAAGAAGGCTCATGACAACCTGTGATTGGCACACGACACAACGTTACTTCCTGAAATCCAAGAGGACTAGAAGCACCTACTGATGAAGATCAAAGACGACAGCCTTCAGTATAGATTACAATTCGAGGAAAGAAAACAAACGTCCTCACAACCAGTGGGACAACATCATAATAAATGAGAAAAGACTGAGGTTGTCAAGGGTTTCATTTGACTTGGATCCACAAATGAACCCGCATGGAAAACAGCATAAATAAGCCAAATGATTTACTGCTGTGGGAAAAATCTGCCGCAGAGACCTCTTTGAAGTATTAAAGATCACAGATGTCATTTTGAGGACTAATTGCCTCCTATGCGTGTGAAAAGTAGGCAATGAGTAAGGAAGAGTGAAGAAGAATTGATGTAGATGAATTCTGGTATTGGTGAAGGAGACTGAGTACCAAGGATGGCCAGAAGAATGAGCAAATCAGTCTTGGAGGAAGTTCAGCCAGAATGTTCCTTAGAAGGGTGAATTAGGAGACTTCATCTCACCTGCTTGGAGAAGGATATCAGGCTTGGCAAAGGAGAGGCTCAGCATCCCAAAAAAGGAGAGCGAGAGAGAGGTGGATTGATAACAGTGACTGCAACTTGGGGCTCAAACATCGCAGTTGTGAGGCTGGTGTAAGCCTGGGTGGTACTTCATTCTGGTGTGCAATGGGTCCCTAAGGGTGGCCACCTACTTACTGCTACCTAACATCAACAACACTTGGATCAGAATTGACTCAATGGCAGTGGGTCTGGTCTTAGCACTAGGAAAGGCATTAAATAAGCAGTCACAATTCAAAAGGAGAATTATGCACAAATCACACTCAAATTAAAACAATCAGATTTAAAATGGGCAGATCTCAAATAATCCTCATCACAATAAGGATGCGTTAAATTACATATGCTCTTATTGGCAGTTAATTCATCCTAGCAAGACCTTCAGAATAAAGTTTTATTTAAGATCATGCATTCCACTGGGCATACCTAACACCTTCTATCCAAGGGAGTCTTTAATTGGTAAAAATTGGTCTTAAAACTGTTATGCTACACAATGCCTTTCCAGTGTTTTGAAGCTCAGGATAATTGTCATCTCCACTTTTTATTCTACAAATACTTAGAATTGTGGAGGACATTCATTCTTCATTCACATCTGGGCTCAAATGCTGAGCTATCTCATCTAAGCTAGAAAACAAATTTGAGTCTTATTCTTTTAAAGCATAGCTGATATCAAAATAATCTCAAGCAACATAAGGTATCCATAAATTCATGATTTGAAAAATTCCGTTCAGCTGCCAGAAAAACAGAACCTACCAAGTCTCTTGGCAAAATTGAGAAATCCCAGAGGTAGTTTCTCTTTCTGTTCCTCATTAGGTCAGTAGGTGAGAACATTTTCTTTTGACCACAGCCACGACGCCACACATTTATAGTTTATTCTTACCATGCCTCGGTCTCCTTCATAAACACTGTGTCCTCCACACATCCTTTATATGTGAGTGATTCTCAGCTACAAATTCTGGTGTCTCATCAATTCATGTCCTTTGAGTTGTCTCATTAACATGCATTGCCTCAACTACTAAATACATCTTGGTGAATTCCAAATCTATGCCTCCAGCCCAGACTTCACCTCTCTACTAGAATTTCCCACTCAATGTCCCTCAACAAAACTCACCTTCACCATCTTCCATTCTTTACTCTACCCACAAACCGGATTCTTCTTTATTCCCTGTGTGCATGAATTGTGCCTCCAGCCACCTGACTCATCTTAAAATTCGGTTAAATCTATCGCCTAAACAGTTGCCGAATTTTCCAGTTCTCCACTACAAAGTGTTCACTCAGATCTTTAACACTTAGGGCGGGAATTTTATCAGTAGCCTCCTAAATCGTTCTGTCTTCAGCCCGACTTGCCCATAACTGCTAGAGTAACCTTTCTAAACCACAGTTTTGATTGGATGACTCCTCTGCCCAAAGTACTGAGATATCTTCCCATCACTTCCAGATCAAATCCCAATTCTTCTGGTTGGCCCTTTGAAATCCAGCCCCTTCCTTTCTCATTGATACCACATCCCCATCTGACACGTCCCCCACCACCACTCTTCCATATAAAGGAGATATTGTGCAGTTTCTATGAGTCAGAACTGACTTACAAAACACCTAGCAACAACATAACAGCGACTTTTAATTCTCTTTCAAAGGAGTGAACAGATGTCCTTTCCTGTCTCTTGTGTTGATGTTCTTCCTTTTCGAATGTGTTCCCACTGCTCATCCTTCTGATTGGTGCTGCTAGGTGATAGCAAACCTATTCTGACTCCTGGCAGCCCAATGTGTAAAGTGGAATTGCTCCACAGGGCCTTACAGGCTGTCATGGTCCAGAAACAGACCAGGAGGCCTGTCTTCTGAAGCACCGTGAGTGAGTTCAAACCACTCGTGTAGTGGTTACAAGTTGGGCTGCTACCCACTGGGTCAGCAGTTTGAATTCACCAGCTACTCTGTGGGAGAAAGATGAGACCTTCTACTCCTGTGAATAGTTACAGTCTCAGATATCCATAACGATAGTTCTACCCTGTCCTGTTGGGTCGCTATAAATCACAATTGAACTGATGGCCATGACTCAAGTGCTTAGGCAGTTGTGCTTCTCAGTTACCTTTTGTCCATCTGGTTGTTGTTGTTGTTGTTGTTGTTGTTGTTGTTGTTGTTACGTGCCATCGAGTCGGTTCTGACCCATAACAACCCAATGCACAACAGAACAAAACACTTCCCGGGCCTGTGCCAACCTCGCAGTGTTCCTATGCTTGATTCCACGGTTGCAGTCACCGTGCCAATCCATATCTTTGAGGGTCTTCCTCTGTTTTGCTCTACCTTCACTTTACCCAGCATGATGTCATTCTCCAGGGACTGGTTTCTCTCGACAACATGTCCCAAGTATGTAATCTATCTGATAAGCCTACTGAATCTTCCCTGATGCCCCATAGGCTCATTTGCCTCTTCCTTTGTGTTCACTAGAAGTATACATACCCATTTATTAAAGGAATATACAAATAATTACACATTTCTGTGGCAAACTATGGCTTCTCTCACTCTGGATTGCTGGTTTCTCTGACCATCCCTGTCCAGTACTATGAGAAACTTAAGAACTGGAATGATATCATATTTATTACTTTATCCCCAGAAACAGCATCCTACCCAGCATATTAAATTAAATAAGTAAGCAAAAGAATGAATGGAGTGGGTGGATGTGTGGATGGGTGGATGGTTTGATGGCTGGATGAACAATTAATTGTAAAGATGGTCTTACTAACTCAAAATATTTTAGATGATCCATTGAACTACTATCAACTGAACAGCATTTCTGGGACTTTTACAAAACCATGGTGAAGGCATTTTCAACTCTGTTGTCAGCAGGACATACATGTTAAATTACTGGTTGCATTTGGTTCAAAAAGTACAATTTTCTTGGCAGAAATGGGAAGCTGTTCTTAGAATATAAAACTGTGTGGCTTAATGGGTTTCCCTTTTTGCCTTAGCTAACAGAAAACGTAAAGACAAATTTAGCGTTTAAGAGCAGTCATTAGACGTCTCAAGTCCCTGGCAACTTCTAACCCATTTGTTCTCATAGATCGTCTATTTCTACCCTAAGCTCTTCTATTATACATTATTTCTTTTCTAAATTTACCTATTAAAAAGATTACACATTTGCAAGTAGGTGGAAGAGTGTGGTAAACCCAAACCTTGCAAAATTCATCCATTTAAATGCTCTAAGATTAAGACAGGCACATAAAAGGTAGAAATCAGCCTCTGTTAGAGCCATATAGATTTGCAGCAGCACATCAAAATCCCTGTCCCTTGCCCAGTCT
>NW_022107431.1:23321568-23323089 GCF_000313985.2 Echinops telfairi | reverse complement strand
TACTGATTACCCCACCTTGGGCAGGCTAATTAACCTCTGTGTCTCCATTTCTTAGCTACAAAATTAGGTCATTAAGAGTACACATACCATAGGTTTGTGAGGTTAGGTGAAATAATGCATGTAAAAGCATTCAGAACAGGTTTTTTTCCCCCCACATAGCTATAGCTATAAGTGTGGCATATATACATCATTCCTATTATTAATTGTGGCAGTTAGATATTATGTCCACACAATACTCCTGGCTAGAGGCAGAATTCAACCTACTGATCTTGTGGTGGCTTGATGACGCCTTCTTGGGGATATGGCCTTTTGTATAAGACGGAACAGAGAAGATTTCTCCCTGCCTTCCTGCTGGCTGGGACTCGGCCACTGATCCTGAGAACGACCCGTGGTCTTGCTTCCCTTTCTGCATTGCCAGCCTGGAGCTACGTGAGTCTGAAGAGGGACTTACAGACTTGAGTTGAACTGGGCTGGGATGCCCTCGATATATAATTACTTCATGATATAAAGCTCTTACTTATACATATGTGAGGGTCACTGTATTTCTCTAGACAACCTGGCCTAACACACTAATATTATGTCTCAAAAAAAAAAAGCTAGGGGATTAAGACAGGCACATAAAAGGTAGAAATCAGCCTCTGTTAGAGCCATATAGATTTGCAGCAGCACATCAAAATCCCTGTCCCTTGCCCAGTCTGGTGTTGCAGCTCAGCATGTCAATCCATGGCTCTACGCACATGAAATTGATTGAATATTACAGCCGCCAGCACGATTCATCTGCCATAATAAAGTTTCACTCATGCTTGGAATATGGTTGCAGTTTTATTAATTATAACCCATGGACCATCGCTAAGTCATTTTGATCACTGAGGGGATTGTTGGGCAGAACCCTGAACTGGTTAGCTTCATGTCACAGAGCAGTTCAAATATTACCTGTTAATGCCAGCAGGCGCTTTTAGCTGGCACTAATGAATGGGATCCCAGAGCAGCGACTCACAGCTCTAGCTTCATACTACAATTTTCTTGGAGCTTTCTTTGGAAAATATTTATGCCAGATAATCAATTAAACCAAAATAACTGAGGGAGTAGGGTGGGGCCCATCATCATTTTTTTCTAAGCTCCCCAACGTAATCTATGTACAACTGCTCTTAAAGTAACATTAAGTCAGAACCAGGGAGAGAGGTCAGACTTAGAGATCAGTACTTGTCATCCGTATCTCCCATCACAATTTTTAAACGTGACAATCATTGAAACCATGTATTGACCATATTAGAATAAAACTGATCATAAAAATCTGAACTAAGAAGGAAAATGTAGAGGTGATTATGCTGTTTCCAAAAAAAAGGGTTTTCTCCCTTAACAGAGGAGTGATTCAGGCATTTCTTCCAGTACCAGATAGTGATTTAATTGCTTTGTCTTCTTATCCAAGGTTTTGTTTTGTTTTTCCTTTTTTAACATTTTATTAGGGGCTCATACAACTGTTATCCCAATCCATACACACATCAATTGTGTAAAGCGCAT
>NW_022107431.1:23314740-23320235 GCF_000313985.2 Echinops telfairi | reverse complement strand
CACAGGCTGGTGTGCTTCTTCCATGTGGGCTTTGTTGCTTCTGAGCTAGATGGCCGCTTGTTAACTTCCAAGTCTTTAAGACCACCAGACGCTATATCTTTTGATAGCCAGGCACCAGCAGCTTTCTTCACCACATTTACTTATTCACCCGCTTTGTCTTCAGCAATTGTGTTGGGAAGGTGAGCATCATAAAATGCCAGTTTAATAAAACAAAGTATTCTTGCATTGAGGGAGTACTTGAGTGGAGGCCCTATGTCCATCTGCTACCTTAATACTAAAAGTATAAATATATGCACATAGATCTATTTCCCCATCTTCATATATAAATATATTTACATATGTGCATGCCTTTATTTAGACCTCTATAAATGCCCTTTGCCACCTAGCTCTTTCCTCTATGTCCTTTGACTTTCCTCTTGTCCACTATCATGCTCAGTCTTCATTTGGGTTTCAGTAATTCCTCTTGGTTACATTACCCTTGATCATGCTCTTATACTCCACAGAAGGGCAAAACTGACCGATCCCAGCATGAGCATCTTTTGCGTCTTGTTTCCATGCTCCCACCAGTTCACTAAGTGGGAAATACAAAGATTCTGTATAGAAGAGCCACATTAAGCAAGTTCACTTCACCATACTCTCAAAACCTAAAATGTTTACTCTCTGGCCCTATACAGGAAAATCTTGCCACTCCTAGAATTAGATGGATAATGCATTGGGAATTCTATGGCTTCACTGCAAAGTAACTGAATCAAGTCAAATTTATGAATAGACTTTTCTATTCCATAGATTTAGTTGGCTCTAAGCAGAACGTACAACTGCCATTGAATATGGTGTGCACTTCTTTTGTTCCTGACATGAAAGGGCATTTAAAGGAAACATTATTTTGTTCCTGACACGAAAGGGCATTTACAGGAAACATTATCTGAGTCTCTTGAGAAACCCACAGGGTCATTTCAATGATGTAAATCGAAAAGCACAGAATTATTCAGACAAGACCGAGGGAGAGGTAAACACCTAGATGGCAGGTGTGATGGACAGCTATCAATTCATATTTTGATTGTTTTCTTCACTACAATTGTCTATAATTTTGTTTCAATGCTTGTTGACTTACCTTCTTTGTATATTCCGATGCTAGCACATAACACACTAAAAAAAGTGTCTATTTGCCTCTTTTATTTTCTGTGTAAGATTTCTAAGCTTCAGGAAAACAGATATTTTCTTATTCAGTAATGAAACCCATGGGTTTGATGTTGTAAATATTCGATAATATTAAATAAGTAATTATTTCTATAAGTTACAACTGAAAAATGGTCAAACGTGCTGACGCACATGGGCACTTTCCTCCATCACACACGCCCCACCAATAGTCTATACCACCTGTCAAAAATACCAGATTCTCTTTATTACTACTATTCCTTATCGCTGATGACCTTCAGTATGGATTACAAGTCAACATAAAGAAAACAAAAATCCTCACAACTAGCTCAATAGACAACATCATGACAAACAGAGAAAAGATTGGTGTTTTCAAAGATTTCATTTTACCTGGATCTACGATCAGTGCTCATGAAAGCAGCACTCAAGATATTAAATTATGCATTCACTCGGTTAATCTGCTGCAAAAGACCTCATTGAAGGTTAACGTGAAAAGATGTCACTTTAAAGACTAAGGTGCGCTTGTTCCAAGCCATGACATTTTTATTGATGCACATGACAACGAATAAGGAAGCGTGCAGAAGAAATAATGGTTTTGAATTACATCGTTTATTATATTATAGTTATTACATATTATATTATTGCTGAAGAATATTGAGTATTCCATAGATGGCCAGAAAAATCTGTCTTGTAAAAAGTACAGCCATAATGTTCCTTAAAAGGAGGGATGGTTAAAAAAAAAAAAAGGAGGGATGGTGAGACTTCATCGCGCACATACTTCAGACATGCTCTCAGGAGAATTGATTCCCAAGAAAGGACATCATGCTTAGTAGAGTACAGAAGACCCTCAAAAGATGGATTGGCCCAGTGGCTGCAACAGTGGGCTCAAAGATAACGATTGGGAGCAGGACCCGGTACCAGGTAGTACTTTGTTCTCTTGTGCCTACAGGGTTGCTACGAATCAGAAACAACTCACTGGCACCTAACAATGACAAGACAGCCTAATAAACTACACAGTGACTCAACAGGACAGGGTAGAACTGAGCCTGTGGGTTTCATCATCTTTTTCACACAGAGTGGCTGGTGATTCCAAACCTTGCAGTTAGCAGCCCAATGAAAATTGAGTTTGTTATACGATGTAATTCTTATAAGCTTTATGATTGTAATTTTCTAAAGAAAAACAAGGCATGCAGAGATTAAGAAACTCCCCATATCTAATCAGTGGCTGAACTTGTAGTCAAACCTAGTTTTATGGACTTTAAGGTTTCTGTTACATCCCAGCTAAAATTATTCAGTTCTAGAACTTTTCTCAAATGCACAGAAATGCAATGTAATGTTCCGATGATTAAGATATCTTCTGCAACTTGCAAGACACTGGTCTAATTTTGTGTTGAGCTTTATCATTTCTGAGGTCCCTAGGTAGCGCATATGGGTGGCACTCAGCTACTAGCCCAAAAGCTGGCAGTTCAAATCTACTCAGCAGCACTAGAGAAGAAAGAACTGGTGAACGACTTCCAAAAGACTCTAAGTCCTTGAAAACGCTATGGAGTTTTCTCCATACACTGTGAGTGGTAACGGGGCACAATGGACTCACACAGTGAGTTTTAGTATTTCTACCCATATTAATATTGATCACTCTCTACAAATTCAGCTCTTGACTTAGAGGAAAGCTAAGTGAGGAAGGAAGAAAGAATGGAGGAGCCAGATGAAGTCTATAGCCTGTATAATAGAAACCCTGAGAAGATGTATCTTACCAGGAAAGATAAAGACGGAGATTCGTTCAATATGAATAGAAACACAGGAAGCTAGTGAAGAATAGACAAAAATGCAGCACTTGAAATGGCAGCTGCAAACCTCACCTCCTGTATTCCACAGCTACAAAGACTCATCAGCTTTTCATAGCCAGATGTGAATTACAGGAAGTATAATTTAGTGTTTAGAAAATATGTCTCATTTGCCACCAAAGCTATACAATTTGCCTTGAAGTAAGGACTTCTACATGAGCTTTTTTAAATGATGGTAATTACAGAGACGACAATATACTCTCAGTGTTCTTCTTCTTTCGTTATTCGTGGCACCCTGATGAAAAGTAATTATCCCTGGCGAATTCTACTCTTAGATGTAATGTGGACCACTTATCAGAGATTCTCACCAGGGAGCTGACTTGACAACTCAAAGACAGCACCTGTCTCTCTCGATGTCCAGGAAGCTTGTCCCAAGAACCTCGTCCTCTGCCCAGCATTGCCCAGTGCTGCTGCAGCGAGAAACACCGAGTGATGGCTTCATGGAGGGCCTTCTCTAGGCAGAAGTTTACTTTAGAACAAATCAGGAAATGAATGGTACATTTTTTGGTATTTTTGTCAGGAAGGGATGAAGAAGGGCCAGGAGTATCAAGTCACAAAGAGAAAAGTGGAAGGGGAGCAGTGACTGAGGGGGTGGAGCGATCCTGGTGTGCAGCCCTAGTGACACCCACAGTAAGGCTGCTCTCTGCTGCTCGGTGATACGGTGGGTAAGCAAGTGCTCAGCGGCTAGCAGTTCAAACCCACTCCATGGCTCTCTGGGAGAAAGGGCTGGTGATCTGCTTCCATAAAGAACACCTCCAGGAGATGCTACAAAGCAGTTCTACTCAGTCCCAGGGGAACACAGGAGTCAGAGTCGCCTCACTGCAGCCCCCAGCATCAGCAACTGCTCTTCAGGTGCATGTTTAAAACCCTGATATACACATGTGTGCATTTGTCATTCTAAACATTTTGCATGTACCATTCAGCGACGTTAATCACATCTGCCAAGTGATGCAACCCTCGCCACTATTTCCCAAAAGCCTTTGATGTAAATAAAGAAAGAAAAGATTTCAAACCATTTTGCATCATTCCCAGCAGAAACTCAGCACCCTGGGAGCAGTAAGTCCCCCTTTTCTCTGACTCCGTCTCAGGTAACCACCAACGACCTGTCTCTGGGCATCTCCTAGGCTCGACATTTCCTATAACGGGATTATACAATGTGAGCGAAGCCTTTTGTTTCTGACTTACTCATTTCACTTACTGTCATGCTTGCAAGGCCCATCCTCATCATCGCATGCATCAGAACGTCATTTCTGTTTATAGCTGAGTAACAGCTCATCAGACATAAACCTGCCACGTTTTGTTCACCCATGCCACAGCAGCTGAAGTCCAGGCTCATTGCCACCTTTGGGTTCCAGCCACACTGCAATGAGCGTCGATGTTCGAGGATCTGTTTGAGTCCTGACGTTCAAGTGCAATCGGAGAGTCGAATCGCTGGCTCATAGAGTAATTCTATGTTTCACATGTTAAGATCCGCCACTGTATTTTCCATAGCCGCTGTCCCATTTTGCATTCCCACCAGTAACGGGTGAGAGTCACATACACTTTTTATGTCTCAGAATTTGAGATTCAGTACTTTACTTAATAGATTGGAGGCGATCTGCAGAAAATATTGTTATGTGTATTATTTTTTTTCCTGTGTGTTTCTGTATATGTCGTGTTTATGGGGAGGGGTGTTATGTATGGTGTGTGTAGGCTGTGTGTGTTATGTATGGTGTGTCTAGGCTGTGTGTGTGTGTGTGTGTGTGTGTGTGTAAATCCCATCCTTTTTCACTGATGTTCAAAGTAGGCAGCTAGACTGATATTTGTGGTTTATAAATGAATATGGTCCCATTGCTCTATTAAAATATTAAATAATTCCATTCTCTGAAAAGAGCTCATGAAGCTTCAAGTGTACTTTTTAAGAGGCTTTATCTGTTCCTTTTATGCTTTCTAACTAGGAAATGGTGTTATTATGTTGACCTTTTAAAAATTTTTTGTGCATGTTGTAACAAATATCAAAAACCACTTTCACCAATGCAACCATTTAATTGCATTGTATTTCTGAGATGAACATTAACAAATAGAATAAGTACAGTACCAAAAAACAAAAACACAATTTAGGCCGATCTACTGAAAATCAGTTAATGGACTTCAAAGAATTTGTTTTTTCCTTTCCTGTACTTAACCATCTCTTTTTCTTCGCCTTTAATAAACCAACCCACTGTCCTGGAGTAAATTCATAGTGACTCTGTATAAGAGAGTAGAACTTCTCCTTAGGATTTCTCAGACTGTGAACCATATAACTCAGCCATTCTACTCCTTCAGTGGGGTCAGAGAGACTCATCTTTCTCCTTCAGAGCAGCTGATGGATAGTGGATTCAAATTGCTAACCTTGCAGGTAGTTAGCATCCCAAGATAGTATCTGCTATACCACCAGGGCTCCTTTAATGGAAATCCAAATGCAAATACTGACATGAAACGAAGTAACAAGTTGCTTTAATCGTTAATCCTTCTGAG
>NW_022107431.1:23309526-23311483 GCF_000313985.2 Echinops telfairi | reverse complement strand
GTCAGTCTGTTATGCACAGGGTCACCATAAGTGGAAACCGACTTGACAGCATTTAACAACAACTAAAATGGCCAGGTATTAATGCCTTCATTCCAAACAGACCATGAGCTTGAGAGGTGGGGCCTTTCCTTGATTTCTTTGATCTTCCACTCTCCTGCTCATCAAGTGATATATTTTTAAAAGAACAGTTTTATCGCATCCTGAGCAGATAATCTGAATATGGTGTGGCACAGTCAGGCAGGAAACTGTCCCAGAGTCAAGCAGCAGAAGAGAAAAAATACTTTATGTACTATACTGAAAATTTCTGATTTGTAGTAAAAAGTGGTAAGTTTTTCATCTGACCTACTCAAGCCCAACAGAAATCACAGTTCCATAGAAAGCTCTATAAATTCTGTAAAGCCCATTGCCATTTAACCTAGATTCTAGTTCACTTCATTCCCCAAGCACCTGTGGGTATGTGCAATCTGATTGCTTGTATCATTTTCTAGTTAATTAGTTTTAAAATAAAATAAATTAGAAGGCATGGCCTATAGCTTGAGAAGTGGCTACAAATTCAACAATTCAAACCAATTTCTGTTTAATTTAAGTTCTGTGGGTTACACTTGGGTGCTAACCACAGGTTGACAATTCAAATCTCCCTACAACTCTGCAGGAGAAAGATGAGGCTGTCTGCCCATATTCAAAGATGTATAGTCTTAAACATCCTATGGACCGGTTCTACTCTGCCCTATATAGTGTCAGCACAAGTCACAATTGACTTTAGAGCAATGGTTGGTGGTTTTGTGGGAGAGGATTATTTTCTTTTGTTTCTAAGTAATATGTAGAATTATTTTGTAAGGCTCCTGAAATTTTAGTGAATAGTCTTGTATTTCCAGAGTCCCTTCCTTTAATTGTATGCCGCTGGACTTTTGCCACCAATGACAATATCTGTTCACAAGTCTATTTCTTGCTCCAGACTCTAAGCTCCCTGAGGGTAACATTCTTACTCACCTTTGTAAATTACTTTTTCAGTGTCCATTATGTGCGTGCACGCATACATCCACAGGTACATTGTGTATGTGTATATGTACATGTATATGTATGAACAGTATTCAAATTAATACATCAATCACTAATGCCAAAGATGTAGAAATTGAAGCTATTTACCTCTCAGTCTGAAACGGATCAAACATGCAATCAAGATGCCTTGATAATCACTGGTAATTGGAATGTGAAAGTTGGAAACAAATAAGAATTAGTTTAAAATACGGTCTTAGGAGGAAGGTAAAAGGAAGCAGAGAACGATCTAGAAATCAAAGCTATGGATAGAGATATAAGCATAGGTGTGTATAAATGTAAATACATTAATTCATAAAAATAGAGGCATTGGCCTATGTACATATATTTATATGGTAGACAAACTTCAGGCCTCTCCTCATACACTCCCTCAATGCAAGAACACTCTGTTCTAACAAACTGGCATTCTGTGATGCTCACCCTCCCAGCAAAATCACTGAAGACAAAATGGGTGCATAAGCAAATGTGGTGAAGAAAGCTGATGGTGCCTGGCTATGAAAAGATATAGCATCTGGGGTCTTAAAAGGTTTGAAGTTAAACAAGCAGCCATCTAGCAGAGAAGCAAAAAGCTCATATAGAAGAAGCACACCAGCCTGTGCAATCATGAGGTATCATTGGGACCAGGTAACAGGCATCAGAAGACCCATAACAAACAAACAACAACAACAAAACATATTGCTGATAATGAGGGTGGTTGGAGCAGAGACCTAAAGCCCATCTGTAGACAGTGGGAGATCCCCTCACAGAGGGGTCACAGGGAAGGGAATGAGTCAATCAGCGTGCAATAAAGCACTGATGAAACACATAATATTCCTCTAGTTCCTCACCCCCCACTATCATGAACCCAGTACTGCCTTTCACTGTGGGTTATATGGGACCATGTGCACAGAAACAGATAAGA
>NW_022107431.1:23305913-23308872 GCF_000313985.2 Echinops telfairi | reverse complement strand
GAATGATGGCAACATATGTACAGATGTGCCTGATACAATTGATGTATGGATTGTTATCAGACCTGTAAGAGCCCCCAATAAAATGATCTTTTAATTTTAAAAAGAAAACAAAATATGGCCTTAATAATAGAAATTATGTTAGAGATCACATGATAAAATTTTACAAGATTTATGACCTATTCTTTGTAAATACCTTTTTCAACAACATAAATGGTGACCATGGACCTTATTGGTCAGATTACACCAGGTGTCCTCAAACTACGGCACGCAGGCCACATGTGGCCTACCGGGGACATTTATTCAGCCCGCCTGGTGTTTTTATCCCATTTGGTTTTTTACTTCAAAATAAGATATGTGCAGTGTGCATAGGAATTTGTTCGTAGTGGTTTTTTTTTAACTACAGTCTGGCTCTCCAACAGATCTGAGGGACAGTGAACTGGCCCCATTTAAAAAGTTTGAGGACCTCTGGATTACACAGAACTCAAATCCTCTACATATGTGGAAAGAGACAATGAACAAGTTTTATACCTCTGGTCAGAACAGGGACAAGTTCAAGTTGAAGTTGGAAAAATAATTAACACATGGTCATGAGAGCCGAAGTTCAGAAATCATCTCAAGAATAGATTTGACACATTGAGCACTCATGACGGGAGGGCTGGTGACTTGTGGGATGATACCAAGGATATCATCAAGGGTAAACAAAGAGAGCAAATGGTCATTAAAAGGACAGGAAAGAAAGAAAAGACCCAGAGGGATATCAGAAGGAACTCTGAAATACGCTCTTGAATGTACAGTAGCTAAAGCAAGTAGAAGAAATAATAAAAGGTGACTCAAGAAGACAGAGTGAAGTATTATAAAGTGTGCTAAGATTTGGAGTAAAAAAACCAAAAGAGAAGAACATTACTCATAAGCATTTTTCACGCTTAAAGAACCAAAGAAAAATATCCAAGACTTGAGTTATAATATTAAAGAATTCTATGGGTAAAATATTGTGACACAGGAAACATGAAAAAAAGGAAAGAATATAGAGTCACTGTATCAAAAAGAATTCTTGATCTACCATTTAAGAAGGGATTATGTCATCAATAACATATGGTGCTAAAGGAAGTTCAAAGGCACTGATGAAAAACAAGGTTACAGGAAGGGACAGAATACCAATTGAAATGTTTCAATAAACAAATGCTATGCAGGAAATGTTCATTAGTCTATGGAATTTGGCCAACTGACTGGAAGAAAACCATGTTTGTTCTCACTCCAAAGAAAAGTAAACCATTATAAATTATCAAACAATCACATGCAAGTAAATTTTTGTTGAAGATAATTCAGAAATGGTTCCAGCAGTACAGGAATAGGGAACTGCCAGAAATTCAGAAGGAAATGGAATGAGGATATCATTGCTGATGTCAGATTGCTCTTCCCTGGAAGCAGGGAATGTCAGAAAGATGCTGATCTGTGGATTATTGAGTTTGCAAAGGCATTCTACAAGTTATAGGTACATTACTGAAGAATAGGAATTCAAGAACATGAAATCGTGCTTCTGTGGAACCTAGAGGCAGTCATTCAAACAGAACAAGGAGAAACTGCATAGTTTAAAATCAGGAAGGTGTGCCCCACGGTTGTGTCCTTTCACCGTCTTTATTCAATCTGGATGCTAAGCAGATCATCTGGGAGGGTGAACTACTAAAAAGAACCTGGTTTCGTGATTATAGGAAGACTCATTAACAGCCTGCAATATGAAGATAATACAACTTTGTTTGCTAAAGGTAGAAACGACGTAAGGTAATTACTGCTGGGAATCAGACTACTGCAGACTACAGTATGGATGGCATTTCAACACAAAATAACAAAAATGCTCACCACCAGACAATAAGATACATCATGATAAATGGAGAAAAGGCTGAAATTGTCTCGGATTTATTTTATTTTGCTTGGATTCATCATCAACGCTCATGGAAGCAGCAGTCAAGAAATCAATGACATAGTCAAATCTGCTGCAAACAGCAGATCTAAAGTGTTAAAAAGCAAAGATGTCCCCTTGCAGACTAAGGGAGGCTGACCCCGGCCCTGGTCCTTTCCATCAGCTCATATGCATGAGCTTAAAGGGGATTAAAGAATAATGTAGGCCTTTGAATTAAGGTGGTGGCAACGAATTCAAATATACCATGGGCCGCCTGAAGAATGAACATATCTTTCTTCAAAGAAGTAGTCAGCAAGTTCCTTAGAAGCAAGGGTGGCAAGACCTCATCGCACATACGTAGGGCGTGTTGTCAGGAGGACATCATGGTTGGTCAAGAGTCCGTGAATAAGAGGAAAACCCTCAATGAGACAGGATGACTCAGTAGCTGTGCCAATTGTTCTAACATAGCAATGTTTGTGAGGGTGACACAGAACCGACAGTGTGTTTCATTCTGTTGTACACAGGTTTGTCATGAGTCACAACTGATTCAAAGGGATCTAACAACAAAGGTAAATGCTATAGCATAAGCAATTCTGCAACAGCAGTGAAACAACGAAATGTTTGTGAATCATTATATAGTTAGATATGCATGTGTTGGGGTATATGGGTGTACCTGTGTGTACACATATAGGGATAGTGTGGGCATTTATATATATTCATGTGCTGCCTCTGTATTAAGATATATGATAGAGCACATAGGGGAACAGTTATGAAAACGTCTTAGACATATCCAATTACCTAGTGGGGCTGAGTTACTAGGCTCAAAGACTAAGGACAAAGCTTGGAGAATACCCCGGTCAGTTTGTATAATGTGTTTCATGCAGACAGTGTTCTACATCCTGGTTTGGGGAGTAGATTCTGGGGTCTTTAAAGCTTCTGAGCAGCCACCTAAGACACAACTATAGCTCTCTTCCCATCTAGAGCAAAGGAAAGTGAAGAAAGCCAAATGTTTGAAGAAGAATGCAGGGCACAGGACTAATGGTTCACACAAACTAGCCTAAA
>NW_022107431.1:23299219-23305101 GCF_000313985.2 Echinops telfairi | reverse complement strand
TGGTGTGCTTCTTCCATGTGGGCTTTGTTGCTTCTGAGCTAGATGGCCACTTGTTTACCTTCAAGCCTTTAAGACCCCAGATACTATATCTTTTGATAGCTGGGCACCATCAGCTTTCTTCACCACTTTTGCTTATGCACCCATTTGTCTACAGTGATCATGATGAGACTAAATGATTAACACTGAAATTCATTTTAAAAAAAAACTTATTAGACTGATAGAGATTGGAGGAACCCTCTAAGAATATCATCCTAAACCACCTTTTAAACCCGGAAATGAAGAAACTCTGGGAGGTCACCTTTTAGACATGTAACCGGTTGGCCTATAAAGCAAATGATAACGCATGTAGGGTATGTGCTACCAAGTGTAACCAATTACAGTAAGACCCTGGGTTACGGGCATCCCACTTACAGACAGTTCACATCTTCAATGTTACGTCAATTTCCCTCACCTTGGAATGTTGAACCAATCCCTAATGGCAACAAAATCTTCATCATAGTCACCTCCACTCATTGCTCATCCAGATTTTAATCACTGAAAAAGCTTCAAGCCTTTTCTTGCACTGAAGAAAAGCTACACAAGAACTGTATACACCTGATTTGACTTACCTACAAGTTGGTCTTAAAGACACGCTTGGTTCTCATTTGTAACCCAGGAACTGCCGGCATATAAGATAAAGCAGGCAACATTTATCTAAAAGCAAAGAGGAAAAGGCAAGGAAGGGTAGGAAAACTGGAGGTGTACAGATGGGGAAGGCAGAGTGGAGATGAGGGGAGTATTGATAGTACTGCAAGAATAGTAGCCAATGTCATGGAACAATTTGTGTATACATCGTTGAATGGGAAATTAATTTGCTGTGAATCTTTCACCTAAAGCACCATAAAATTTTCAAACAACCCACAATATAAAATGAAAATATGGTGAAAAGAAAATATATCAACTCAGACAGAATAGGCTCACATGTATAGACATGCAAACTGAACAGATGTGGGAAGACAAATATAGACTCACCTGAGGATATGTCTACATTTGTATTTATATGTGCCACAGACATCTCCAAGGATATTATAGAGCATGATGGGGGTGGGGGGATTCTGCCATTAGCCATAACCAAACATCTTGAGGAAATGACTTATCGGGCTTGGGGACTTAGGATCACCATCCTGGGGAACGTCAAGGCCAATTGTTATAAGCCACAAAACAATATTCCGCATCTCACTTTGATGAGTCGTAACTGAGGTCTTACATGCTTGTGAATAGCCATCTAAGATGCAACTATTCATCTCTCCTTGCACAGAGCAAAGAGTACAATCTAAGAGTCAATGAGACAATTAGTCTAAAAGACTGAGTGTACCTTCACTAACCTCAGACAGAAGAACTAGATGATACCTGGCGAGCATTACCAACTGCTCATCTGGTCAGAATCACAATAGAAAGTCCTAGCCAGGGAGGGAGAAAAGAATGATGAACAAAATTCAAAATCATAAAAAGACCAGATGCCTTGGTCTGATGGAGACTGGAGCCCTTAGATAGCCTTTAACCTGGAACGGAATCCACCCCAGGGATCAACTTTCGGCCAAACAAAAGACAGGCCAATGACATGAGTAACACTGGAAAACACCGGTTAGGAATGTACAATCAACCATACAAGACCGAAAGAGCAGCATTTGCTGCAGGAAGGGACAGGAGAGAGAAATGGCAGCAGGAACCCCAGAGAAGAAGTGGGAGGACTGTTGTTGAGAGAAGGGGATTTCAAATAGTGTCACAAAAAAGTGCATCAATTGTTGAATGGAAACAAATTTTCTGTAAATGTTCACACAAATTTATACAATCAAAAGAAAGAAAGAATAGGTACACATGTAACCTGGGTTCACATCAAGTCAATCAGATACTAGACTAAGGCCAATCCCTGGTCTGGATTTGCTCAGGCTATTAATTGGACCACGTTGTAGAAAACAAGTGTGTGGGGCTCACAAGGACACCTCCAGGTCCAATGATTTGCAAGAAGGACCAAGAAAACTCAGCATGTATCCATACTCATGGCTGAGATTTATTATAATGAAAAGATAGAAAGCAAAAACAGCAAAGGGAAAAGGCATGTGGGGAGAAGTAGGATGAGACCAGGTGAAAGTGTCCCTTCATCCTTTTCCAGTGGAGTTACATAGAATGTTTTGGGTTTTTAGTTTTTATTCCTCCAGCAACAGTGAAGTATTGTCTACCAGGGAAGATCATTAGAGACTTACAGCCAACAGTCTTTATCGGGGGCTGAGGTGTAGGCGCTTCTGTCTAGCACGTTCCAAAATTCCAGGTTCCCAGAAGGAAAGCAGGCATTCAGCATTCTCTGCACAAGTGGTTTGGTCATAGCTGAAAGTTTTGTAATAATATAAGGAACTGTTTGACAATCAAGTTCCCAGAGACCAGAAAAGGATCTCACAACCAGGCATTTCTAAAGGTAGCCATTTCCATCCCTGCTAGGTTAACTTCCTTCTAGTGACATAAAATGCTCAATCCTCTTGATCTGAATGTTTCTCTGTGGAATCAGAATATTAATCGGTCCTATGCAATACTGTAATTCTGTATTTCTAATTTTCTTATCACTTGTATCTAGTCAACTTCTCTAGTTTCCCTTGCCCAGTATATCTGCTAAAATTTGTGATCATTCTAATGTTATTTTTCCCTGAAAAACATCCCCTCTGGGTGGTCCATGGCACACCATCAGACACTGGGGCAGTCTAGAGAGAATGTGAGCGCAGTGAAGGTATTGTATCTGATGGTGATCCTGCTACGATGATGATGATGGCAATTCTGTTTTCATCTCCACTCTGCCCATTGATAACACACAAAACCCACCGTGTGTTCTAAATGCTTCAGATAAATTCCTAAATAGCAAGTAATAACAAGGCAATAAAGTTCATCATTCCATCTAAACATGTAGCCATCAGTTACATGCATGGGGTTGTGTTAAAAGTGGTGAATGTGCAGGAAATCAAATTCAGACCTATATCCTACACTGAAAGCACGTATGTGGGGACTTCATAAAGTCTGTGGGAATTTTCCATTATCTTTTAATTCTATGTTTCCATGAACTTTTTGAAGGCACCTCATATATGAGGGGGAACGCCCAAAAAAACAGATTTAAAAATTTTCCTTTTACCAACGCTATGTATTTAACTTCTTTTGTTTTTACAAAACAACCTTATTAACTTCAGAGCACACTTTACACATTACACTTAATACATTTGTCAAAACTGTGATTCCATTTTTGGGAACATTTTTCAAACATTTGTTTGAATGGCTGACAACACCTCCCACATTTTTTTCCCTTCAGCTCTGCCATCAAATTGCTGTCCTTTCATGTCCCTCTTCATTTGTGGAAGCAAAAAGAAGTCACACAGAGCAAGGTTAAGTGAGTAACGTGCCTGGGGCAAGAGAGGCATGCTGTGTTTTGCCAAAAATTGGCACTGAGATGGTTGCGTGAACAGGTACATTGTCATGGTGGCAAAATCAGTCAGGCCTTGTTTGTCACACACTGTTACTCAATCTTTTCAAAACCTCTAAAAGCTTGATTAGAAGCTTGATTAACAGTCTGACCTGGTGGAATGAACACTCCAAATGCACTATGATTCACCATTTTCCTACGTGTGACAGGCATCCAGAATGAAGTTTGTCTCATTCAACATTTCCCTTTTTTGAAACAAAAACTCACTGGAGTTTTTCCCATAGTGCTGTCCTTGTAAGCTGTGTTCAACATCACAACAGTTTCTGCGACATTTTTTCCAAGCAGGAAACAAAATTTCACAGCCACACATTGTTTTCTTAAATCAGCCATCACAAAAAAAATAATAAGGTTCGAGCGAAACTCCTTTTATGAAAAAGTTCACTGTGATCAGAGAGAACCTTCCCAGGCAACGCCACTGGGTGCACTAACTCAGAGCAAGTTGCCCATGCTTGCCTAGCAGGAAAAACGTGTACTAAGAAAGCTCCACCCAGTAGAGTTTTTCTGGGTTGGGGGTGGGGGTGGGAAACCCCTCATATTCTTGCAGTGTAGGCAAATAAGAAGCAATCAAAAGTATAAGTAAAATGGAGATTAGGGCCCAGAAATACAATAATAAAGAGACAGACTGGGACTCTAGCCTCATTAACAGTGGAAACAGAGGAGGATTCATGATGGAGATAGCATTAGGGAGAGACCCTGATTGATATCATAATATGTCAATAATATAAATGACATGATGTTAATGTCAGAAGAAAACCCTTGGCCTGGTTACAAAGCTGTTGCCAAGAAAGGATGTGCATAGCCTTGGTATCATGCAGAGTGCACTGTAAAGTGGATTACTGTATATACTGTTAGGTTAAAATTTAACACCTTATTTAATCTCCCTTTTGACCCATTTTAAATTTGTTCTGGTTTTTTAATATTTTCTGCTTTCTTTTCATATGAGGTTTTTCTCTGTTTTAGTTTGTGATTGTTATTAGTGTTTTGTTTTGGTATGTTTTTCTGTATATGAAATCCAGGATAGCTAAATCTATAGAGGCAGTACCTGGACTAATGGTTTCTTTAGAGGATGGCAGGGAAGGTTGGGGGAAATGAAAGCTAATACAATGAGTACAGGAAAGAAGAAAATGTTCTAAAATTGCCTGTGGTGATGATGGTACAACTCTTCTTAATATGATTGAACTGTATTATATGTTAATTATATACCAAGAAAACTGTTCATTAATAAACACTTAAAAAAAAAAAGACCATATGAAGTGGGGTCAATGTCTTGGTCCAGTGTGACAATTCATGTTCTTATTTCCAGAATGTCAAACTCAATATTGGACATCTCAGAAAATTTCAAGCTGTGCAAGATTCATTTTCAATTCCTTTAGTGGTCTGGTTTTTGCCCGTCTTATAGGCAAAGATGGATACCTCAATAGTGTACTGCTAAGAGTAAAATACAATTATTTTAAGTGCTGTTGTTGGCATTAGCTAAATTTTCAGAAATCAAAAAAGCCCCATCATTTTATTTTCTTCAGTTAAGAATTTTTATCTCTGTATTTTCCTTCCCTTTTTGCTTCCAGGTATGTGTTGCAACGTTTTCACAGTGCTATCCAATTTCCTGACTGAACAGAATCTGCACTCACCACTAGGATGTATTTGGTTTCTCTCTGACCTTGGCTTTTTCTCATTTACATTCTTCTCTATTCCTCCTTTTCCATTTCTTCCTTCACCTTCTATTCCAGCTTCCCTTAACTACTTGATCCATAACCATAGATCTGAAATTTCAATATAAGTTTCATTTTTATAGCAACCTATTTGGTCAGTTGGGAACTGCGGCTGACAAGGGGCAGGTTTTTATTAGAATTTTCAGAACGCAGAGCAGTCTTTTGCTAAGATATTCAAGTTCATTTTAAGGTCCAATTTCATTCTCCTATCAAGGCTCTCATTTTGCTCTTAAAGCAGCAGAAGATTTACAGTCTCTGTCCCCTAAGTCCAGCTGAACACAAGAGCATGAAGTTGATGCATCTTTCTGGGCTACCCTTCAACTTTATCCTAAACTGATGATGCCAAATTCCTACTAGCTCAGCATATGAGACAACATTTGTTTCCTTTGTATCTGGAATAGAACTCCACTTACTTAATTTTCTCAGGATAGTAGCTATCTTCATATTTACTCTTGTGTTTACTATTTCATTTTCCCTGGAAAGCTATTTGCATGGCCAAGAGAACAGCCCAAGACAAATGACATCTTTAAATAAACTGAAGAGATCAGTCAGCAAGACAAAATACTTCTACAGCAGGGTGGATAGTAAATACCGTCTGCATCTCCCAAGCACACACTCTCTTGATTTTGCATTTTAGTTATAAATATGCCTTCAATAAGTGAGTGACCTGTGCC
>NW_022107431.1:23296539-23298263 GCF_000313985.2 Echinops telfairi | reverse complement strand
CCGGGGGATGCTATAAGTACTGTAAGAACAGTATGCTCTGGTCTTATGCAGGGCAGATGTCCTATAATCAATCCTTTAGGAAATTTTCATTTGAAAGAATAATAAAAATCTAAAGCACAATATTTTTTAGAGTATTGTATGCTATCCCTTTTTTCTATAGATCAACAGTATAACTACTGCAAAGTTGTGTTAGTATGAGAAAATAAGGATGCGAAGTGAATAAAAATTTTATTTTCATATTTCATAAAATTATAAGTACCATTGTCTCTCATTTTACTAAAAAAAAATGAATTCCTGAATTTAATTGTTAACTCTTTCAGTGACATCACATTTTAAATGTAGCAGGTTTTAAACAAGAATTTAAGACCTGGATTCACTTAAGTCCACTTAAAGAAACTCAGTTGGAAATTCACAGAGAAGTACTAAGTGCAATGTCATTGGATCCAAGCTTTTGGTAGTATTAAATATTTTATTTGTCTTAACTGTGGAATTACTAGCTTCTCATAATCTTCTATTGAGAAAGAAACTAGGTCTTGTTTAACTGAAAAGCCCTCGTGCCTTCCAGAAAGTAGGTCTCAAAATATAGTTGGTGAATAAATAAAACAAAAACATCAAGATCATCGAACTCATATTAATAATGAAAAGTACAACTGTTCTAATTGTGCATTTCGATATGGATTTAAATGATATCTTCTAGCAGATCAACAAACCACATGACAAGACAAAGAAGTAAGAGGAAAGGCCATTTGCCATAGAAACAACAAACCTCACGCCCATCGGGCCTGTTCTGAGTCATAATAGCCTTAGGGGGCGGGCAGAACGGCTCCTGTGGGTTTCCGGACCGTAACTGTTTAAGGGAAGAGAAAGCCTGTCTTTCTCCTGAGGAGCTGCTGCCCTCGCGGGTAGCAGTGCGATGTTTAAATGCCCGACACCAACAGCGCTCCTGAAAGTGAAGGAAGGGCCATGAAAAGACATCGGAAGCACAACAGCGGAAGTGCCAGACGAGAAAAAAGGAGGAAGAGCCGAGAGAGACACAGGCAGTATAATGACAACCGTTTCTTTTGTTTCTTCTGAGGTAACTGTATGTGGATTCAACCCTCCGGGATCTCAACTAGCAACGCAGCCCTCGCTCTTGTCTGCACCACGGAGGAATGTTTCCCCGTGCTAAGCAAGGCCCTTGTTCTTTCTCCTTCATGCGTGCGGAGCCTGGCTGCTCAACTGCCCTCGCTGTCCTCACGCTGCCAGGACTGAAGCAGAGGGCAGGTGCACTTGTTACTTACTGGGAAGTCTTTATTAAGGAGTCTGTCTGATTCAGAGCGTCCTTGGTATGCATTCGGGTTAGATAATGCAAGATGAAGATTAAAACAACAAAGCCCACATGGAAGAAGCCCACCAGCCTCTGAGATCACGAGGTGTCTAAGGGATCAGGTATCGGGCATCAAAGACCAAAAAATCATAGCATTGTGAATGAGGGGGACCCAGGGCCCATCTGTGGGCAATTGGGCATCCCCTTACAGAAGGGTCACAGGGAGTCAGTCAGGGTGCAGTATAGCACTGATGAAACATACAACTTTCCTCTAGTTCTTTAATGCTTCCTCCCCATGCACTATAATGATCCCAATTCTACCTCACAAATCTGGCTAGACCAGAAGATGTACACTGGTACAGATAAGAACTGGAAACACAGGGAATCCAGGACAGATAAATCCCTCAGCACCCATAAT
>NW_022107431.1:23294286-23295592 GCF_000313985.2 Echinops telfairi | reverse complement strand
AAAAATGTATTTGGTGTCCTGATGTGAAATACAATCTGTAATCTATTAACAGCATGTTTTTTCCACTTCTATGCTCACTCACTAATTCACGCCTATCAAGTGGATGAGGACTCATAGGGACCCTAGAGGACAGGGTAGAACTGCCCCCAGGTTTCCAAGACTGGGACTCTTCACAGGAAAATAAAGCCTCAGCTCTCTCCCAAGGAGTGGTTGGTGGTTTCAAACTGCTGACCTTGCAGTTAGCAGCCTAGCATGTGCATAACCACTACACTTCCAGGGCTAACTTCCATGCTACCATTTTAATTACCCACTCTACTCAGATTGATTTGATTGACAATGTCTGAAATGATCATCCTGAATTCAAGTCAACTCTCTCAGCCCCATCAAGTGTGTATAAACAATCTGGCTAAGGACCTTGATAAATGCAGGTGGACCAGCTGATCTCTCTTAGAATGGCACCTGCAGTGGTGGCTGTCTGCACTCTCACTGCACATTTGGAGTTTGTTTTCTTGGGGAATAGCTGAAGCAACAAAAACTCATTGTCTTGGCTGTAAGTAGAAAGACATACAAGAGGCCTTATTTCTGAACCGCTGGTGGTGCTGTCAATAGGCCTTGGACTGCTAATGCCTGTGGTTCAAATCCTCAAGCCACTCTTTGGGATAAAGGTGATTTTATTGTTAAATGCCATCAAGTTGGTTGGGCACTACTGTGACCCATGCATAACCGAACAAAACACTGCCCGTCCTGAGCCATCTCAAAATTGTGCCTGTGTGTGAGCCCGTGTTGCAGCCACTGTGTCAGTCCATCTTGTCAAAGGCCTTCCTTTTGCTCACTGCCCTTCCAGTTTCCCAAAGATGATGTGCTTCTTCCGGGACTGGTTTCTCCTGATATGTCCAAAGTGTCTGAGACAAAGATTCACCACTGGTGATAGGTAGGCTTATTGTGTCAACCTGGCCAGTGTGGGATTAATCCAGTCACAGTTTGATTGGAGGGCAAAGAGATACATGGCTCTGCAAGGCCCGCCCCCATCTCTTTTGCTCTCTGGTGGTCTGCTATGTGAAACGAACAAATGTCATTCCTGCAGATTCTCCCCTAACAGCTATGCTGTCTTAAAGTGAGCATATGGTGTTAGGTGGTACCTCATTGTTGTTTTAATTTGCATTTCTCTTATAGCTAAAGATCGGGAACACATCGTACCATAGTGAATGATGGGGGGAGTGGGGAGTGGAGATCCAAAGCCCATTAGTAGGCCACTGGAGATCCCCTTGCAGAGGGGTCTCGGGGAGGAGATGAGCCAGTCAGGGTG
>NW_022107431.1:23273877-23293281 GCF_000313985.2 Echinops telfairi | reverse complement strand
CGTGAACATTGATTGTGGATCAAGAATGCAAATTTACAGCTTGGAAACCCACAGGTGCAGTTCTACTCTGTTCTACAGAGCTGCTGTGAGTCTGGATCAACTTGATTTTAATGAATTTGAGGGTTTTTTGTTTATGTAACATTAGAAATAAAAAATTCTCTACGTGAACCCTTAAGGGGCAGAGAATGCTAAGGAAATGAGTTTAAAATAAGCTCCATTTTACCACCTGCTGGCACACTGAACAACAAGCAGAAAAGGCAGGAGTTCTGTGTTCCTCGCTCCCTCCCACTTTCTCTTCCCTGCCCCCCTCCTTTTTCCTTCCTAATTTTTCTGGAAAACAACTAGGACAATCATAAACATGCAAGCAGCTTTGTGGATACAGACACATTGCGTTTTTCACAGCACAAAGGCTCCTGTAACAAGTCAACCATGCTCCCCATTGGTTTATCACTTTCGAGACACTTAAATTCATTCCTGACTAATCATCAATTTTGTTTTATTTTCCCTCTTAAAACTAGGCAGTGGCAACACAAAAGCCTGTAAATAAATCCGTACGTCCTTGGAGATGTCTTTATTTTAAGAAACCCCCTGATGACTTTCTATTTAATGGAAGTATGTCCCTTTGGGCTATGAGGTTTTGTGTATTAAATTTTCATAAAGCTTAGCACGAGAATATAATTAAGTTGGAGTAGCAACAGAAAACAATGTGACAGAGTTTATGCTGAATGATCCCCTCATAAAATGCCTTCCTGTAACATCAATATGGATTTTCATAGTGGGGAGTATCATATCCCTCCCTGAGGAAGCATTACAGTTATGGGAATAGCAAGAAATAAATTAAGAGCAAGATTGATAATTGGCTCAGCAAAGGAAAAGAGGCCAGAAAACAACAACAAATCTTAAGAAGAAAAAGGTGTTGGGACAAGATGTAGAACCTAGGGAATGAGAAACCAGACAGAAATTAATAAAACAGTTCAAGATTACTAAGTAGGTAAAAATACAAGTTAAACTACAAGGCAAATAACTGAAAATACGTCATTTCAAAAACAGCATAAAGTTTGGAGAGGGGAAAAAAACGGTTTAGGAGTCCTTGTAATTATTTCCAATTACCTAGACTAACACAAACTATTTTTTTTAAAGCCCAAGCCAACTACCACTGAGTGGATTCCAATCCATAGCATCCTTTTATAGGGTGTCTGAGACTATAGATCTTTATGGGTTATGGGAGGAAATGCCTCATCTTTGCCCCAAGACACAGCTGGTGGATTTGAACCGCCAAACGTGTGGTTAGCCTAACCCGACACCCATCGGGCCCTCAGGGCTTCTTCATATGTACGCCCCAGGTTTTAACATTCTGTCAGATGTGATGTAAAGGGGAGATTCGTGTTGTCATTATTTGCATCTAGATTTGCATTGATGAGCGGGAAGCTGATGTTTGCGTACTCTGGTACGAGACTGGAGAGCTTGTCTTGTGAGGGGAAAACAGTAAAAGAGTGTGTGGAGGAGAGTCTGGGAGCAGCAGCTCTGTCTCCCAGAAGCAATTATACCTGTTATCAAGCAGTACCTTGGTAGCTTTGATTCCCATTTTGTCCCCCCTAGTCCATGAGGGAATGCTGTATAAAGTCCCTGTCTCTCGTGATCTGAGAGGTAGCTGAAAGTCACAAAGTGTTACTATCACTTTAATTAAGGAGCCC
Source organism: Echinops telfairi (assembly GCF_000313985.2). Lineage (NCBI taxonomy): Eukaryota > Metazoa > Chordata > Mammalia > Afrosoricida > Tenrecidae > Echinops > Echinops telfairi. The sequence continues at coordinate 23,291,587 of NW_022107431.1, read as the reverse complement.
CGGGGTCACAGTGGGCTAAGCATGGGGCTGCTACACACAAGGCCAGAAGTTGGAATTGAGGTTGTCAGTTCCTGTTGTGATTTTCAGCCTTAGAAACCCAGGGGGCAGCTCTCCTCTGCCCTATAGAGCACCAGAGTCCAAATTGACTCAGCAGCACGGAGTTTGGGTTTAGAAAGGTACGACTCAAGGTGGCAAGTTGGACACGGAGGGAAAGGAAAAATCCACTTTAGCCCGATTCCATCTTCCCATGTTGCTTAGACTTCTTTCTGTAGCATAAATCACATGTCTGGTGTCCAACAGGAAACCCTAGGAAAAGGTTATCTCCATTAGCTAAAAACAGTCTGTCTTCTGTGTTCTTGGGATAGGGAAGAAGATTTCTTCTTTGGTTGTCATGGTCACTGTGATGTTGGAATTGGGAGAGTCTTGTAAAAATTAAAATTCATGAGTCAGTAGATTCACATTCCATTAGTCACACCATGTATCTCATTCAAATCTAAACCTCCTTTCTCTCATCTGATGACCTTGCTTCCTATTTCCCTGAGAAACAGAAGCAATTGAAGCTGAACTTCCATATGCTCTCACTGCTACATCTACCCACCTACCGACACACTGGCCCAGAACCCTACCTACCTCGCTCCCATGAGCGCGGATGAACCCTCCGCTCAGAAACTCAGCTCCCTCGTGTTTATGCAAGGGTTTTGCTCCTATAAATCTCCCTTCTCCTCTCAATCATGTTTTTGTTCTTTACAGTATCGTTTTCATTAACATAAAAGCATTCTGAAATGTCTCTCATCTTATGAACTGCCTTCCTGTAGATCCCCATTTCTCTGCTCTCTTGTATAGCAAAATCTTGTATAGCAAAATTATGGTAAGTTTCTATATTTTGCCCACATAATGACTTATGGATCCCATTTGCTTCATTTATATGGTAAAATATTCCATTTTCTGCTGCCAGGCCTATACATAGAAACTGAGGCCTGAAATTCAAGCTCTCTCCTTTCCAATCTCCCTTTCACTCACCAGTGATCCAGACATTTCAATCATAATTTAAATAACAACAACACTGTGGCTATTATACCAGGCAGCACACAATCCATCTGCTTCCTTTACCATTTACAACTGTAGTAATTCTACACTAACATAACCCTCAGCAAACACCAATTGCTTCATGTATTTCATCAGTCTCTTTTATTATTTTTTTTCATGTTTCCTTGTGACTTAGTTACTATGCAAAGGCATTAGGCTGTGCGGGCCATAAGAAACTACGGATAGCTTTGCGAAGACTGGGAAAACTACAACAGTTCATTGTCATCATGGGGAACCTGTACATGGGTCAAAATACTATTACAGGCTGTGAACAAGGGAATACTGCAGATTTAAAATTAGGAAAGTTGTGCACCCAGATTGTACCCTCACACCACACTTACTGTGTATGCTCAGGAAATAAGCAGAGGGTCTGATTATATGAAAATGAATACCGCATCTGAATTGGAGAAAGGCTTATTAACAAGCGGTGATATGCAGAGGACAAACTTGGCTGGCTAAAGTGTGGACAATATCAGTCTGCTGTGAGTCTTTAAAAGAATTTTTTTGATTAAGGCAATTGGTTTGTTTTAGTCCATTAGTATTAGTATTCTAGTACTTATGATATTTTCATCCAAAAATAACATTTTGACCTCTCAGTATTATAATAATGAGAAAGAGGCCCTCCATCAATGTACCTGACCATATAAAGTATGAACACTGTTATTAAAACAGGAAAACTAATTTCTAATGAAACCTCACATATTCAGTTAAACTCAATTAAAAGTATGGTCCAATCACAAAAACTCAAGAAGAAGTAGTAATATGCTATTCATCAAATCAAAATGTGATTTTAAATATGAGGCAATGCAAAAGTATATTATCCTTACGCAAGAAAAAGACATACTTAGAGAAATTTAGTGGAAATTTTGTATTAAAAGATTATGGAATTTCGCCACAAACTTTTTGAAGAATTAAAGGTTATTTGTACACTAGCTATAAAATATTTATTTCCAAAAAAATCGCTTTATCAGTTGGGCTGAAAGTCTGTCCTGGGTGACAAACACAAGTCACAGAAACCCTGGCCTGCTAGCACTTGGTCCCTGGGTCTGAAACCAGAGAACTGCTGTGATGTGGAGACATTGCTGATGCCATCATAAGAGAATGTGTCCCCTAATGCCCACCGCCTAGTACGATTTGAAGTGAACATGAACTCTGGCTTATGTCCGCAAGTTCACCCTGCAAACCAGGACACTGAATGCCACAATAGCTGAATGATGAGTCCCCAGGGCCCCCAGGGGCTCTGAAAGCACTGGTCCGAAAGCCAAGGTTCCACTGTCTCCAACGTAATTAATTTCATCCTTTTTTAAAGCGCCGCTCCTAAAAAGTAACATAAAATGACAAAAATGTTGAGTTTTGAAAATAGTACAAAGGAGCTTTAAAAAGAGGAGCTGATGGGGGGCGGGAGATGGGAGGGGGTAAAAAGGAGCTGATACCAAGGGCTCAAATAGAAAGTAATGTTCAGAAAATGATGATGGCTACAGATGTACAAATACGCTTGATACAATTGATGTATGGATTGTTATAAGAGCTGTATGAGCCCCCAATGAAATGATCTTTTCATTTAAAAAAGTCAGGGGGGCAGGCAATGGAATTAAACGTTAATGGAATTTTCCTACAAACTTTTTGAAGCCCCCTAGAAATATATTTTCTTCATAAGCAAAAAGGCTGCGAAGGATAAGCATGCTTTCATATTACATGTTCTAAACTGCAAAATTTTTCAGAGTGTAAAAGTACAATTTTCAAAATGCCTAACTAATGTCTATTGAAGTATGTCTAATTGGCAATAAGCCTTTCCAATATAAAGAAATTATAGTCCCTTACCACTAAAGTCTCATTAACTGTGTCTTGAATGAAAATTTCAAATGCCATTGGGGGGGAAGGATCCATCGAAGAGCTGGACTTGCTCTAGCCTGAACTTGGAAGTGTCCGTTGATTGTTGAAATTCCAAAATAAACAAAGCCACTGTGTCGGGTGAATTCTCACTCCCAGGGGCAAAGGTGACCTGCCCCAGAGTGCTTCCAAGGCTAGAAATTGTTACAGATGCAAACTGTCACATCGCCCTCCCTCGGAGTGGCTGGGGAGTTCAAACAGCCAAGCTTTTGTTGTTGTTGTTGTTGTTGTTGTTGTTGTTGTTGTTGTTGTTAGCAGCCACGCACTTTCCCCACCGCACCATCAGAGGATCATTATGCAGACTAAACGTGAAAATAAAAAAAGGAGCCTAACCTTGATTGAGTCACTGTTTATACTGAGCTGTGTGTAGAACACCTTGGACACTTTATTTTAATTTTATGACTGATGAGTTAATTCCACACATCTATTTTGACTCTTTCCTCAAATGTTTTGAGTGCAAAGTTAGAGATTTTGCTAAGTAAATAAAATAAATAAAAATTAGCCATATGAATGGTAAGAGAAAGTGGGTGCTAGAAAGCAACCTGCCCCCCTCCATCAGTTTGCTGTCGGAGGATGTTGGCTGTGACTGCAAAAGGAGAAGCTATGCCACCAGAAGTTCAAATGGCAGCGGGGTTACTCATGACGGGCAAGTTTCAAGGAAGCTTCAGACGAGGGCAGACTAGGAATGAGGGCCTGGTGATCTGCTTCTGGAAAAAAGTGGACAACAAAAGCCTTAGGAGAGGAAACAAAATGCTGTCAGATACAGTGCCAGAGATGAGCCCCGTAAGTGGGAAAGCACTCAAAACACGACTGGGGCAGCGCGGTCTCCTCAAAGCAGTCAGTCTTAATGATGAGGATGGAACGCAACCCTGGAGACCTTCACTTGACAACGATGCTCGACTCACAATGAGAAGAAACAGCTGCAGCATCCACTAATAATGGAAACATGGAATGTACAATGTAGGAAGCAAGAAAAACTGGAAGTTGTCAAAAATTAGATGGAACCCTTGAAGAAATGTGGGCAAATTTACATCAGATGTACATAACAGGAAGGTAATAGTTTCCCTGTTATAGACCCATAGTAGAAATAACTAATCTATCCCAACAGTCAAAAAATATAAGGAATGATATATAGAATGTAGAAAGTAGGAGAACAGTGGCAAATAATAATTAATAATCGAGAGTGTGGACTGTGCTAAAATGAATCAAGGAAAATTGGAAGCTGCCAAAAATGGAAGGCTTGAAGATTGATATCCTAGGTATTAGAGAACTGAGATACTAGTATTGGCCATTTTTAATTGGACAGATGTATGTTCTGCTATTCTAGGAATGACAAATTGGAAAGTAACAATGTCACAATCACTGTCAAAAAGAGCTTGGTAAGATCTATCCTAAGATACAATCCTGTCGGTGATAGAACAATAGCCATACATTGAAAAAGAGGACCTAATACTATAATTATTCAAACTTACAGACACACTAATCACTAATACAGAAGATGAAAATTTTGAAGTTTTACCAAATTCTATAGTCTAAAATTGATCAAACATGCAATTAAAACACTGTTATAATAACTGGTGATTGGAATGCAAAAGTTGGAAGCAAAGAAGAAGGATCAAACAAAATAGCTGGGAAATACAGCCTTAGTGATAAAAATTACACCAGAGATAAAATGATAGATTTTTTGCAACACCAATCATTTAAACAGCAATGATATATATGGAACTTGCTGGGTGGGATACACAGGTACAAAATCAACTACATCTGAGTAAAGAGATGATAGAGATATTCAATGTCATGAGTTAGAATTAAGCCAGGGTCAAACTGAGGAACAGGGCATCAACTGCTAATATGAAAGTTCAAGTTGAAATTGAAGAAAATTAAGGCAAGTCCTCAAGAGCCGATGTACAACCTGAGCATATCCCACCTGAACACAGAGACCATCTCCAGAATGCATTTGAAGCCCTGAACACTAATGACTGAAGAGCAGCCCACTTGTGGGATGATGCCAAGGGCATCATCCACGAAGAAAACAAATAGTCACTTAAAAGGGAAGAACGGAAGGGAAGATCAATGTTGATATCAAAGATATTCTGGAACTGCTCTTGAACTGCTAAAGCAAAAGAATGAAATGATAAAGTAAAAAGTTGAGCAGAAGAGTTTAAAGGGTGGCTCATGAAGATGATGTAAAATATTATAATGACAAGTGCAGAGATCTGCAGTTAGAAAACTAAAATGGAAAAACATGATCCCTGTTTCTTGGGGTGGAAGAACTGGTGAAAAAAGTCAATCCTCAAGTTGTGATACTGAAGGATTCCATGGGGGAAATTGACAATGGGCTATAAACAGATGGCACAGCATTGCTTGACTGAAGTGAAGAGGACTTGAAGCACTTGTTGATGATGATCAAAGACTATAGCCTTCGATGGGAATTACACTTCAATGTAAGGAAAACAAAAATTCTCACAACTGGAACAATAAACAATAGCATGATTAATGGAGAAAAGATTGAAGTTGTCAAAAATTACATTTGACTGGGATCCACAGTCAACACACATAGAAAAAAAGTCAAGAAATCAAATAACATATTGCATTGAACAAATCTGCTGCAAAGACCTCTTTCAAGTAGGGAAAAGCGCTTTGAGGACTAAGATGTACCTGACCCAGCCATGGTATTTCAATTAACTTATGAATAAGGGTGATGCGAGAAGAATCAATGCATTTGAATTATGGTATTGGTGAAGAGTATTGAATAGGTCATGTACTGCCAGTTTTATTAACAAACTGTTTCGGAGGAATTACAGCCAGTTTGCTCCTTAGGAGCAACAGAGGCAAGGGTTCTTCTCACACTTTGGCCACATTATCAGGAGAGAGCAGACCCTGGAAAAGGACATCATGCTTGGTAAAGTGTAAGCTCAGTGAAAAGGTCCTCAACAAGATGCTTTGAAACAGGGTTGAAACAGCAATGATTGTGAAGATGGTGCGGGATCCGGCAGTGTTTCATTCTGTTGCACATAAGGCTACTCTGAGCTAGAACCAACTCAACAGCCCTATGTTCATCTGGGTAAACTAGGGAAACAAATCCACAGAAACTCATATGTATAAGAAAGAGTTTCATATAAAGGGTAAGTGTACATTAATAAAGCATCCCAACCCAGTCCAGTCCAAGCCCATAAGTCTGACATTAGCCTATATATATATCCAACACCCATCTACAAAGTCCTCTTCAAACTCAAAACACACGCAGTGACACTGACTGCAGGAAGCCGAGTCAGTGAATGTGTAAGCATCTCAGCGCTGGCAGGGGTCTCCACACGGCTGCTCCAGCACCCAGGCTGCATCAGGGTAGGTCCATGTGGCTTCTCCTCAGGGATGTCTCGCAGGAAGTGAGCCTTGCCAGCTGAAGCAGGGGACTGGCTAAGGCAGCTGCACCTTGATCCGACCATCAGAGAGCAAGAGACCGGAGAACCAGAAGGGCGAAGCTCACAGAGTCATTTATCTCTCCGCCCTTCAATTAATCTCACCCTTCAATTAATGTGTTTATCGGCCAGGTTGGCACAATAAACCTTAACTATCTCAAAGCCCTAACAACAGCAATGAAAAAAGTCATTTTGGTTAACGGCTGTCATTTTTGCAGAGTTGGAAAAGGTAAGTCCTATAACCAACAATAGATAAACTGAGAGCCAACTTGTCAACAAGGGGCGTGGGGGCCACATCTGATATCTTCCGCTTCCTCAGGCTGATTGCCGCAAGGCAGAGGTCAGACATGCCTCCACCCTCCAACCATCCCACCAAAGGCACTCTGCTTCTCAGCTACGTTCTATAACTTACTGCAGTGACCACAGACTCACAGGCAATGCTCATCATTAATGGCGTTTTATTGTGGCAGTTAACAGATTACAATTCAGGTGAGAAATGCTCATACTACAGTCATGTAGTCAGTGTATTATCATTTCTGTCATGCCCACAGGTAGGCTTTGTCTTGGACTAGCCTCTGCCCTGCCTGAGCCGTGTAACAAAGCGATTTTAGGGCTGCAACTAAGCACCCTAAGAGTTGGCCAGTCCATTATAAGCCTCAATCTGAAGGTACGCAGCTCCAAGTCCATGGTTGGTAAACCCAGTTTCCACAGTTATGTGCTCAGAGGCACCCCACATGCAAGTTTGCCCCCTGCCCCAAAGCCTTCACTTCTGTAGGCTAGCACGTCTATCGCTCACCTGGTTCTACTATTGCTGCTCCTCTCCCACTCCTCAGGTGTTAAGGCTGTCTCCTGGATCACGGACGTTTCAAGTGCATGGATCATGGCCTCCAAAGGACATGCTCCACTCCTAGCTCTTCTCTTGCTCGTAGTGATATTTCCCTCTCCTGTTTCTGAGATGGCTAGTTTTATACTCAGCAGAATGTCGATCACAATTAACAAAGTTAACAATCACTCACAGAACAATCATATTATCCAATCAGTAACCTTCAGACCCAGACTCATCAAGAAAAGAAAGGTCATTTCGTGGGGGTAATAAAGGCTATGTCTACAGGACCCATATTAAATAATACACTGGAATTAACCTACAGAACCCCTGCCTGCTTAGAAAATGGTAGCTGCTGGTCCTTGTAATAGACAGTACACAACAAACAGAACTGATGGCAAAGCTGGTTTTAGATTCCCCAGATTTCCAGATCCCGAGACGGAGGCCCATGTCTCCAAAAAGCCCCGCAGGTCTGGCTCACCTCCTGGATCCCACGCTTGTCAGCTGAGCAACGTTTCCTCCCCAATCCTTCCCAGACACTGGAGGTTACTCTAAGAGAGGCTGAGCAAATCTCTAGGCTGGGGGACCCCAGAGACAACACACTGAAAACATAAAAAATGTGTTATGCTCATTGAAGGCTGAGATTCCCACCCCACCCGGCAATACTCATGGTGCAAACAGAGCACTGGCAGCCACTGCGGCATCCTCCAAGCAAAAGATTGAATGAATCTTGTCTAGGGAACCAGGAACATCTAAAGATATTGACACCAGAGGTTTCCATCTGAATTAGGAAATCAGATCACCCCACAGGGTGACCCAACAGAATGCTGAAATTATAGAATTGGTATCATTGTTATCACACATTAAGTTAAATTTTGTTGAAGATCACCCAACAATGGCTGCAGCAGTACATTGACAGGGAACTTCCAGAGATTGAGGCTGAATTCAAAAGAGGCTGGAACAAGGGATATCATTGGTGATGTCAGATAGATCTTACCTCAAAGCATAAAATAGCAGAAAGATGTTTACTTGTGTTTTGATTGTGCAAAGGCATTTGACTCATAGGTGGATCGTAACAAACTATGGAGGCCTTGAGAAGAATGAGAATTCCAGAACACTTCACTGTGCTCCCGTGGAACTTTTACATGGATCAAGAGACAATTGTGCAAACAGAACAAGGGAACAATGGATTGTTACGAATCAGAAAAAGTGTGCATCGGTGTTCTATCCTGTCACTATGCTGATTCAGCCTGTATGCTGAGCAAATCAGCAGAGAAGCTAGATTATCGAAGACGAATGAATGCTGTATCAGGAGGGGAGGAAGGCTTCTTAACAAACTGAGATGTGCAGATGATTGCCCAAAGTGAGGAGGACATGAAGCACTTGCCGATGAAGACGTAAGGATCGCAGCCGTCATTATGGATGACGACTCAATATAGAGAAAACCAAAATGCTCACAACCGGACCAGTAGATAACATCATGCTAAATGGATGAAAATTTGAAGCTTTCACGGACGTCATCTGGCTTAGATCCACAATCGATGTTCATGGGAGGCACTGTCGAGAGATCACACTGTGCATGACGTTGGGTAAATCTGCTGCCCAAGACTTCTTTAAAGTGTTGCAAAACAAGAATGTTATGGACATTGAGGACGAAAGGCAACCTGATCCAGGCTATGGCATTTTCAGTTGCCTCATATGCCTGTGAAAGTTGCACATTGAATTAGAAAGACCAAAGGGGAAAATGCATTTGAATTATGGTGTTGGCAAAAAAAAAAAATTGAACGTACCATGGACTGTCAAAAAATTACACAGATCCGTGTTGAAAGAAATATAGTCGATATGCTCCCTAAAGGCAAGGATGAAGAGACTTTGTCTCACTTATTTTGAACATGTGCTTAGGAGAGACCGATCCCTAAAGAAGGACATCGTGCTTGGGAAAAAGGGGGGGCTAGGGAAAAGAGGAAGGCTCTCCATGAGATGGCCTGACACCGTGGCTGTACAAGCAGTGAGGACGGCGCAGGACGGCGCAGTGTTCGTTCTGCTGGACCAGGATCGCCCCGAGCCAGAACCAACCTGGCAGCACCTAAACACAACACTCTCCGGGCATCTGAAGGAGCTTCTAATACGAGAGCAGGAGCCCAACACAGAGAATAGGAAACTGTCTAATCGATTTGGAGGCAAACAAACAATGCCAAGAAAAGAAGTTTAAAAAAATAAATGTGATGTCCTCCTGGACATAATGATTTTTGCAATACACAAAAAGAATGCTATCAAAATATACACTCTCCAAATGAAGTGACGAGCTCCTAGACATGAAAGAATGAGAGCAGAAATGAAAAAGAAAAACTAAATAGCAGTGTTGGATGATGACGCTGAGAAAATATCTTTGAAAAAATATCAAAATGAAAGACAAATATATGCCTAACGATAAAGACAAGAAAATGAAAGACTTGGGCTAAATACATCAGAATAATAGTAGTTAAGACCTGAATATATCAGAATAATAGTAGTTAAGACCTGAATATATCAGAATAATAGTTCTAGAAAGAAAGCGGGGAGAATGGGAAGGAAAGATGCTGTCAATCAATTCAATTCTAATACAATTCATCCCATGAATAAAAGAATTCTGGATACAATTCCCTTCCCCCATTCAAACTAAAGGATAATTGGTTGTGGTTGTAAATTCTTGTGTGGGCTTGAATACCTCTATCATTGCATATGCTCAACTTTTTATGTGTTTATTCCAGCAGCTAAGATAAAGTCTCAAATTATTTCAACATCATGCATACACATCCCGTAATATAAAAAGGCTATAGCAATTATATGGAATCCTGGTGCTGGAGTGGTTATGCGTTGGGCTGCGATCTCAATGGTCGGCATTTTAAAATCACCAGCAGCTGCACGAGAGAAAGACTGGGTTTTCTACTCAAACAGTTACAGTCTCGGAACCCACAGGGGTTCCTGAGTCAGCGATGATTCTATGGCAGTGGGTTTTGTGTTTTTCGTGGCAAGTAGAGAAGGAACCCGAGTGGCAGCTTAGTTACACGTTGGGCTGTTAATATTGCGCTTCTCCGTCGTGTCTTCCCAAATACGGAGTCAATCAGATTTCTGTGTATTGCATCTGGGGAAGTGCATGTGGATTGATGAAAACAAAAAGCCTTTGGGGTTGTTGAAAAAAGGTATTTTGCTGTGAACAAGTGGTTCGTTTTGCAAAATTCTATCATGCAATCTCCCATTTCTATCACAACGTCCATACTTTCCAATTACTGTTTCTTCCTCTTTGTTTCTTACCAACCTTTGTATTCCAATCAACAATAATTATCCATGTATCTTGATTGCATGTTTGATCAATTTCTGGCTGAATTTGGTAGAATTCTACAATTTCTTCATCACTAGCTTTTGTGGTTGGTACCTAAAGTTGAATGATAGCTGCATTGATTGGATTTCCTTGAAGGTGGATTGTTCTAATCCGATCACAGGTAACACTGTACTTCATGGTGGATTTAGCAAGATCCCTCTGCCAATGAAGTTGCCATGCCAGTCCTCTGGATTATGTTATGCCCAGAACAGTATATTACTATTCCAGGAATAGTCAATCATATTTTTCTGATTCAAAATGGCCAATATTAGTCCATTTCAGCTCACTAACACCTAGAATATTGATCTCATGTGTTCCATTTAATTTTTTACCACTTCCCATTTCCTTAAATTCATACTTTGAACATTCTGTTTTCTAATAACTAGAAGATTTTTGCAACTGTGTCTCTTTACCTGGAGTCGTGCCCCATCAGCAAATGAAGATCCTGAAGGCTCCACACCCACAAGTTCTACCCCATGCACTTCTCCATGGTCGACTCCCCTCCAACAAACCATTTTGAGTGCCATCTGCCAGCAGTACCTCCAACTATGTTCTGCTGCTTTTGTGTAGGGTTCCAGTGTTGGAAAATGCTTTGAAACTATGCATAGTTTTCAGCAGCTTCGGAAGTGGGGAGCCGACCCCTTCTCCATTGTCCCTTTGTAGCCTAGAAGCTCAGCTGAAACCTGTTCACATTGGGTGACCCTGCTGGCATTTGAAATACCAGTGAGATAGCGTCCAGCATCACAGCAACACACAAGCCACCACAGTACAACAAACTGACAGACCAGTGGTGGAACAAATAACAAGTAGATTGCTACTTGCATGGATCCTGTCGAGCTTCAGGGAGGCCTGGTGGGGTAGTGGTAATGTGTTGCGCTGTCATCTGAAAGGTCAGCAGTTCAAATCTCCCAGCCCACTCCATGTTATATATACATACATATATAGACAACAAATAACATATATAGGTATTATCTAAACTTGGGTAATTTCCCTAATCATAAAATGCTTGAAAATAATTACTTCTGATAAGTGGAAATTAGAGCCAGTGTAGTGAGCACTATTGGGCAAGCACTGGACTGGTAAACTCGTTCAGTGGTTCAAACCTACCAGCTGCTCCATGGGAGAAAGTTGAGGCCATCTTGGAAATATTTACAGCCTCTGAAGCCTTAGCTCATTGCCATCCAGTCGATGTTGACTCACAGTGACCCTATAGGACAGGGTAGAATCGTCCCTGTCGGTTTCTGAGACCGTAACTTTTTACAGGTATAGATAGCCCCATCTTTCTCCCATGAAGAGGGCTGCTGGATTCAAACTGATGACCTTTTGGTTCATAGCCCAACATGTTACATCTATCCCACAGGGTTCCTTAAAGCTCTAGAGCAGTGGTTCTCAACCTTCCTAATGCCACGACCCTTTCATACAGTTCCTCATGTTGTGGTGACCCCCAACCATAAAATCATTTTCATTGCTACTTCATCACTGTCATTTTGCTACTGTTATGAATGGGGCGACCCTGTGAAAGGGTCGTTCGACTCTCCAAGGGGTCACAACCCACAGGTTGCAAACCGCTGCTCTATAGGGTCTATAAGTTGGAATCTACTTTATGGCTATGAGTTTGGTTTTATAGATAAGTAAAAGATTGGTGAACTACAGTCAAAATATGCCAAAGCCAAGTTATTACTACTACTACTATCTCTAGCAGGGGTGGAGAAGGTCCAGTTCTCAGGCATTACCCAAGAAATCACCAATACCAGCTAACATTACATGCCTCACCAAAGAGAAGCATTGCCAGCCATCACATTAGGGTGAATTCACTAAATGTTTGACCAAGATGCCACACAAGTGATATTATGAATACCCAAGTGGCCCCAGATAGAGAAAAAGGCTTCCCACTCCTGATTCTGAAAGGTATCAGTGTGCCAGCATCAACTCCATGCCAGTGGGTTTGGTTCTGGTTTTTTATCTATAAACCCAACTAGAACCAGAAACGTCCACACCTACTTCACTTCTGTCTTCTCAATGGTCTGAAAGCCTACAAAACAGTCCCAGAGGAAACGTGACAGTTTTGACCAAAGACTATAACTCTTTACAGGAATAGAAAGCTCCGGCTTTCTCTTGAGGAGCAGCTGATGGTTTCAAACTCCAGACCTTGAGATTAAGAGCCCAGCTCGTAACCACTATGCCACCAGAGCTCCGTGAAATATTTCCATGACCTAGTACTGCCTCTATGCTTATAAACATGGTACTATTTTTACCTGGAATAATGCATGGCTTGGTGACCCGCAATATTAAAATAGAAGTCTGTGGTGTGCTTCATTTCATTGGTGTGCCCAGTGGCCTCAATCCAGTGTCCAATCGGAAGACAATAAACGCCATCCACCAAGTTGTTTTCATTATAAATACAGCAACGGTCATGATGTGGCCCACTGCCTAGAACAAGAAGAAACGACAAACAGAGTAATTAAATCCTTGTTTTGCTTAAACAGCCTCCAAGGAGCTGAGGCAAATTTAATAGAAGGATGGGAATAAATACAAAGCTGTTCAATCTACACAGTCAGTCTGAACAAAAATAGACTAGCTGGGGACAGAACACAACAGAAATGCATGACGAACGTCAGATGAAAGCCCTGCAGCTCGCTGCTCTGAGGGTGCGGATGTTTCCAGAAGCATACTCTTTCTGAACGCCACGCTCCTATCCACGCTCTGAGAGCCCCCAGCGGGGCACTGTGCCACCACAGAAGGGTTTCTAAGGCCATGACCATCAGTAAATGCCCTTGTACACAAGGGGGCTTGAACCAGTTGTAAGAAGGGGGAATGGGATTTTTAAATAATGGGATTTTAAAGATAATGGGATTTTTCTACAAACTTTTTTACATGTTTTTGTTTTTCTGATATGCATATTTATGATTCATTCAGAAATGCTGTGTTTCAGTATCAACTCAGATGATGAATAAATTACTAATTAATAAAAGAATTATGGTTAGTCTCATTTTCAAATGGGGAAAGCAAAGTGGTAAAAAAATCTAGAAAGACATAATGATGATGATTATACAACACATGATAAGCACAATTAATGTCCCTGAATTGCACATGTGAACAATGTTGACATTGTAAAGGTTTTGTTTTGCATATATATGTACATATATCTATATGATTTTTGTTTTCTTTGCATAAGGTATAATCCATACTAAAGTCAATAGTCTTTGATCTTCATCAGTCCTCTTCCCTTTCAGCAAGCAAGGCTGTGTTTTGCCAGATTCTAGCATGAAATCTGCAGGTGGGTTTCTATCACCACGCCCACATTCTCCACCACTGATCTTGCCTGTAAGGAGCCCTGGTGGTGTAGTGGTTACAAATTGGGTTGCGAACTGCAAACCCAGCAGTTCTAAACCACCAGCTGTTCTGTGGGAGAAAGACAGGGCTTTCTCCTCCCACACAGAAGTACAGGCTCGAAAACCCACAGTTCGACCCTGGCCTGTAAGATCTCCATAAGTCAGAATTGACTGAACGGCAGTGAGTTTGAATTTTTGAGAAATCTTTCCTCAATTTCCAACTTTCATACTCCAATCACTTGTAATTAACAATACATCTTTCTTGCATGTTTAATTAACTTCAAAGTGAAACAGGTGATAGAATTCATCATTGGCTTTAGTGTTTGGTGGATAAATTTGAATAATAATTGTATTAACTGATTGCCCTTTTAGGCCTATAGATGTTATCCTATTACAGACAGTATTGCACGTCTTGATAGATCTTAAATTTCCTTTTTGAAAATGAATATGACACCATTTTGTTTCAATTTCTTATTCCCAGTATAGTAAAGCATTTGATTATTGAGTTCAAAATGACCAATATTAGTACATTTAAGCTCACTAATGCCTAAGATATTGATCCTGATGCATTCCATTTCATTTCTGATAACTTGCAATTTTCCAAGATTCACATTTAATCATTCTATGTCCGGATTATTAATGGATGTTTACAGCTGTTTCTTTTCACTTTAAGTTATGCCCATCAGCAAATGGCCACTTGCTCCATTCATGTCATTGAGACTGACTTGACTTTGAGGAGGCACCCCTTTCCTAATCGTATTTTCAGTGGTTTCTAACCTCCAGCACTGTCTCAGGCACTATAGCTACTGATAACGTTTCTAGTTGCTATTGTTTCAGAAGTGGTCTAACCAGTTACTTCTCCTCTGAAGCTTGTTTGCCAAGGATGACCCTGCTGGTATTTGAAATATCCATGACAGAGCTTCCAGCATCACAGCAAGACACAAGCCACCACAGTATGACAAACTGACAAATAAGTGGTGTATATAAATCCATTCTAATGTATTCAACATAGACATGTCTATAGCTCGTTATATTATATAACTGCAGTGTCCACAGTTCAAACCCACCAGCTGCTCCAAGTTATAAAGATGAGGCTGTTTGCTCCTGAAAATATTTCCAGTGTTGGAAACCCTGTGGAGCAATTTCACTCTGTCTTAAAGGGGCGCTATGAGTCAGAATTGACTTGATGACAATGGGGGGTGGGTATATAAAACTAAATACACCAAACCCACTGCTGCAAGGCAGTACCAAGTCACAGACTTAAAAAAACAGGTCTCTCTCACTCAGAAAGCAGACCATTCCTATCAAAGCTTGCATACATGTATGCTGAAATGGTACGAGGCAAAGAAGCAATTATCATGAACTTATGTGGTGGGAAAAGGTTTTAGGGTTTTTTATTGTAATTTGGGTGAGAGTTTACAGAACAAATTTATTTTCCATTCACGGTTCATACTCAATTTGCTTTGTGAGACTGATGGCTATCGCCACATGCAACAGTCCTCCATCCACGCCTTCCCTGTGTTTGCTATTTCTATTGGCCTTCCGTGCCTATCCCTGCCTTGGGAGTTTTATTCCTGGGTGAATGTTATCCATTTGGTCTCATATGGTTGATTGTCCTAAGGGGTGCATAGCTCCCCAATGTTATAGCTCCCCAATGTTTGGGTCTATAGACCCAAAAAATACTGCCTCTTTAAAGGTTCACTGTATAACAAATACTGATTGCTAGTTTGGCTTTTCAACTCTTTTTCTGTAAAATCGAAAACTCTCTTTGGATTTCTTTCACTTGGGGAAAACAGCATGGCTGCGGGCCTTTCATAAATGTGAATTGGAACAAAACAAACTTTCAAAAAGCAAGGGATACCTGTACCAACGTCATTGTCATTTGACCCTTTCATGTGATCACCCATTTCAAATCAGTCCTTTGTTTAGACCACGTAGTTCCCACATATAAGATATATAAGATGAGTAGATAAACAAAACAAATGTCTGTGTGACCTAAAGAAAGAAATCATATTTGTTATGAACTTAAAGCTTTAACTCTTTGACTCTTTGCTCTGTCTTACAAAATATTTCACCTAAGTTGTTTGGCAGAAAAATCTGGAAGAGTGAAGGCACTGGGTGATCCTTTGAAATACAACACCCTTTCATCAGACAGAAGATCCATGGCAGATCCCTTAAAAAATCATCACTGATCTCTCTAGATCAGACAAGTGAATTTTTTCCTCTGATAGCATCAAGGTACTACCCTGTTTCCCCGAAAACAACAGTGTCTTATATTAATTTTTGCTCCCAAAGAAGCACTAGCTCTTATTTTCAGAGGATGTCTTATTTTTCCATGAAGAAGAATATGGTACACATTTATTGTTTATTGTTTAATTGTTTTATTAAAAGAGACATCGCATTTCCTGTCTGCTCCAGCTGCGCTGTGGCCGACAGTGAGCTATGCGGCGGTGCCCGCTGCTACGGTCCAGAGTTACGGTAGCTTCGGGGGGCCTTATTTTCAGGGAGGTCTTATTTTGGGGGGATGTCTTATATTTCAGTGAGAGGCAAAACTGTAAGTAGGTCTTATTTTCGGGGAAACAGGGTACACAAACTACTCTATTTCCTTTTATGTTAATAGTTGAAAGCCAAGCTATACCAGCAATTCTACTTTTAACATATCTCAAATAGACATATTAACTAGAGCAAAGGACACATACGTTGATGCCTATGTAGAGCAATACTTTTTTAACAGCAAACACTGTAAATTACGTAGATATTTATTCTTCTAAGAATATTTATTAAATTATTCAATAACAACTCTATGGCAGGCACTGTTCTAGGTCATTTTAAGTTTAGGTCTTTACCATGAGAACAATTTTTTTAAAGAATCTTTAAGCAGGCAAGTGGCAAGACAAGATTTTTAGTCTGGAAATTTCTGAATAGAGCATCATAAGAGAAGTCAAGCATAACAAGATTAAAAGCAGAGAGTCCACTTAGGGAGCAATTGCATTAACCCAGAAAGAGATGGTGAAGTTTAGAAGCAGAAGTAGAAAGAGACAGGCTAATTCAGGAGGTAAAAGCAACAAGGCTTGGTGCTTAATTGACTATGAAAGGTGACAGGGCAAATGACTCAATGACACCTGCACTTCTGGCTACTGCAATAGTGTGCGCCACTCCCTGAGATGTGAAATCTCAAACAGGGTGGAATTTACAGATTTCTGTTATGCCTCTGGGTTTTTTTTCCTTTTTACTGTTAATTTAATAAATAAATTATATGCCATATCAATCTTCTTCACAACTACAATTCAATGGCATCAGTTAATTTTAGGATGTTCAACCACCGCCATTTATCTATTTCCAAATTTTCCCATTCCTGTATATGGAAGCTCGGTGCTCCCTAAACAATGGCTCTCCCTTCTCCCCTCTCTACCAACCCTTGGAAACTACTAATGAACCTGTGCCTATACACTATCTAGCCTTGTTATTTCATAAGTGTGATCATACAACATGTTCTCTTCCTCTCTTGCCTTGTAACAACAAACTGTATCATAATAAACATAGAAAAGATTGTAGGTGCCAAGTATTTCCTTTTACTTAGATCCATAATCAGTGACCCTGGAAACAAAGGAAGACCAAAGAATAAACCCATTTGAATTATGGCATGAGCAAAGAACATTGGATATATGCAGGATTGCTAGGAGAATTAACAAAACTATCTTGATAGAAGTACAGCCAGAATGCTCCTTAGAGGTGAGGCTAGCAAGATTTCATCTTACTTGCACCTGTTATCACGAGAGGCTGATCTCTGGAGAAGTAC
>NW_022107431.1:23272041-23273246 GCF_000313985.2 Echinops telfairi | reverse complement strand
CAGTCCATGGTATTTTCAACAATCTTTGCCAGCACCATAATTCAAACACATCGCTTCTTCTTTGGTCTTCCTTATCCAGTGTCCAATTTTCACACACATATGAGGCAATTGATAACATCATGGCTTGGATCAGGAACACTTTAGTCCTAAAAATAGCATCCTTGCTTTTCAACATTTTAAAGAGGTCTTGTGCATTTAGCCAATGCAATAGAACCTAGACCTCCACTTTTATGAGACTATAATGAAGTATCCCATGTACCCATCAAGGTAGTACTCAAAAAGGCTAAGTAGGTCACATTTAGTACTATCCCTAATCTAAGAAAAATTAGATCTTGTGACATGCTACTGCCCAAGGCTTGCCCTCATGAACAGATTACTGAAGATTTGGGTACTATAGCAAAATGAAGAAAAACTAATTGACAGTCCACCACTTCCAGAGGTAGCACATGAGTAAGAACTAGTAGGGCTGAAGGAAGAAGTTCAAGTTGTACTGAAAGCATTAGCCAAAACAAGGCTCTAGGCATTGAAAACCCAACTGAAATGTTTCAACAAGCTGATGACGCACTGAAAGCATTTTCTCATTTATACCAGGAAATTTAGAAGACAGCTACTTGGTGAACTTCCTGGAAGAGGTCATTTGTGCTCATTTCAAAGAAAGGTGAAGCAACAGAATGATCAAACAATAAAACAGTATCATTGATAGATGTCACATGCAAGTAAAATCTTACTGAAGATCATCCAAGAATAATGGTGGGGTTTGACCAATTGTAATGTAACCAAGAGGCATTACTGAGAACGAAATGAAGGGTGAACATAATAGTGGGGCAGAAGGAGAGTAAAAGGAAATAGAGGAAAGAACTAGGAGACAAAAGCTATACAGAGAGATATAAAAATAAGCATGCATGTATATAAATATATTAATATATAAAGATAGGGGTATTGGTGTATGTACATATATTTATGTACATACCTTAAAGTAGTTAGGTAGAAGATGGACTTTGGGCCTCTATTTAAGTCTTCCCTCAACAAAAGAACAATTGGTTCTAATTATCCAGCATTCTGAGATGCTCACCTTCTCGACACGATCACTGAAGGCAAAGCGGGTGCATAAACAAATGTGGTGAAGAAAGTTGATGGTGCCCAGCTATCAAAAGATATAGCATCTGGGGTCTTAAAGGCTTGAAGATAAACAAGCAGCCATCTAG
>NW_022107431.1:23270261-23271416 GCF_000313985.2 Echinops telfairi | reverse complement strand
CTGGCCTGTTTGATTCGAGGATTGTAAATAATAAGATCCAAATTTGAAGGCGGGATTAGTATCAGAGCTTAACTTCTGAACACCAGCTTTGCAGAAGGCTATGGATGATGGTGAAAGCCCAGAATCCACATGGATTGAGCCCCCAGTGAACCCCTCTGACCATAGTCTAGGGATGTGATTGCTTTGCTGTCGGACAGATAGCACTGTAAATCCAATTATGCAGGTGTACTGAGGTTACAATGTAGCACTTTATCCTATGATCTCTTTTTCACCCATTTTAAAGTTATTTCAGCATGTAATATCTTCTGCTTTCTTTCTTTCTTTTTTATGGCATAGAAAAGAAGTTTATATACAAGAGCAATCGAATTTTTTTACATCATTTTACTGGGGGCTCTAACAGCTCTTATCACAGTCCCTACATACATCCATTGTGTCAAACCCATTTGTAGATTTGTTACCATCATCATTCTCAAAACTACTTTCTTTTTGATTGAGGTTTTTCTATTTTTTTCTGGTCATTGTTGTTTGTGGTTTGTTTGCCTTCTGCCTGTTTGTGTTTTGTGTAATTGTATGTATGTGAAATGCAGGATTAGGGACCTAGCAAAGGAAGATAAGAGGAAATGGGGGCTAGCAACAATGAATAAGTGAAAATATTCTGAAATTGATTTGGTGATGATTGCACAATCGTCTTAAAATGATTGAATTATATGAAATGTGGAGAAAAACAATTTAACATGAATGAATTGCTTCGTCTGTACAGATATTAAAATGGAACTTCCTATTAAACAGATCACTGCAAAAATGGCAAAGTTGTCATTGGGCAGAGGCTTCCTTAGACAGAGTTCAACGAGGGTTTATGAGAAAGATATTAGAATGAGGCAGAGATTTATGTAAAATAGGAGTTTAAGATTGCTCTGCAGAAGAGGGTAGCATATTTGTCCCAATAAAGCCTCACATTATACACAATATATACACAATTCATATACACAATAAAGAATTGAAGATCCTTCATATTGAGTCCTCTTAGAGCAAAAATTAAGGGTGCTCAGGGTCATGAGGGGACTTAGTTAAGTTGGAAGGATGATATAAGTTACAGGTGACAGATTGGAAGCAGTCTAGAGATTAAAGTGGAAGAAGATGGGGGAAATAAATTGA
>NW_022107431.1:23254422-23268321 GCF_000313985.2 Echinops telfairi | reverse complement strand
AAAAAAAAGAAAGTCACTCATTATTGCAAAAAAAGGAAGATATCAAACTGAATGAAAAAAAAGATGATCAGTAGGTGCCAACACCAAGATGACAGAGATGTTAGCATTATCCAACAAAGATTTTACAATAGTCACCATAAAAAATGCTTTCAATAGCTCAATAGAGGGCCAGTAAAACTAAGGAAATGTCATAAAATCTCTGCAAATAAATAGAAAATATAAAGTTTAATTAAACAGAAATTTGGAAACTAAAAGCATAAATAACTGAACTTTTAAAAAACCCACTGCCATTGAGTCAACACTTACCCAGAGCAGCCCTATAAGACAGGGTAGAACTGCCACTGTGAGGTTCCGGGAGTAGACGGTCCTCTTTCTCCCAAAGTAGAGATGGTAGTTTTGAACTACCAACCTTGAGGATCACAGTCCAACTTATAACCACCATGCCACTAGGGCTCCCAGAGAGAAAACAGACTTATTTTAAAAGTTTGAAAAAAGCAGGAGATAAAAAAAGATACAGTGGCACCTTGGTTATCGGACTCAAATAATTCCAAATTCATGTTTGAACACCGAAAACTTCAAGAACTAAACATGTTTTCCCCATAATAAATCATGGAAAACCAAATAATTGGTTCTGATGCCCCAAAATTGCACTTACAAATTCATTTTCCCAGGACGTTAGGTTTCTATGGAGGCTTTTAAAGGCCTTCTCGCCTACCACTGTCTCGGATAACTATCGCCATAGCATTGTTTCTGATTCATCCAAATTAACAGTAACTTTCCAACCTCTTCAATGACCTGGGCTCTTTGTTTCTTGAGTAATGATTTCACACCTTTGGCTACATTGGCCACTTTAATCTTTTATTTTTTATTTTTTTCAAAAATTCTGATACCATCGACTAAGCCATGTTGTATTCAGCTGCCAAATCAAACAAGCAGTGACCTGATTCAAATCTCACAATGATTGCTTTCTCTAAGGTGGTTCTCAAAGTTTTCATCTTAGCTTCACTGCTCGTATGACTAACTTTCTTTGGATCCATGGTTAAGCTATTTTATGCAAATAACACACACAAAATACACAATGACAAATGACTGAATACACAACCACAAGCACCCTGTGTTGTGTTAGTGAGCGCAGTGCTTGGACTGAACCCCTCTGTGTGCTTCAGGAGACATGATTGTTGGCTCCCTCTTAGCTGATACGGGTTATTTCAGTCAGATTGCTGACTCGCCTATGGAGCAAAGTTATGAACTCACAGTAGATCTTTTTTTCTCGAACTTCGCTGTTGAAGCTGTGGAAAGTTCGACAACCGAGATATAACTCTACTGGGGAAAAATGGTGCCTAAATATTTGCCAGGGTTGGCAAGACATGTAAATCTACACATCCAAGAAGCTAAGCAAACGTCAAACAGGATGTTATTGTTGTTGTCAATTGACAATCATTTATTTCTAGCACATGAATATATTTTCAGAATCTAACATATGAGTCTGATTATAGCTATCAGTACACAAATCTGCTCTCTCACCCACTCCATCGCTCTTTCTCAGAAGCTATTAGTACACAAAGTTGCCCAGACCTGGCATAATAATTGCAAACTCTTTGGTGTGTTGATATATTTTCTAATGGCAAAAACAAAACAAAATACCCATACAAAAATACTGAATTCATCCAGCTCTTGGATTGAAAGGGTGAAGCTTATTCCAGTGGAGCACGTTATAAATTGCCATATGCCAAAGTAGACAATTTGTATTTAGTGGCAGGGATGGAAACAATTGAACTGTTGTTCAATACAAAAAATAAGGTCGGGGTACCGTCTAGGAAAGAACGAATAAGGGAAAGGGTTTGAAGACTGTCCAAAAAAGGTGAGGCAGAAAGAAATGAGAGAGTAAGAGGTTGAATTTACAAACTTTGTAAGGTGAAATGGATTAGTCAAGAAACCCTGACCGTGAAGCCATCAAACAAAAACAGCTAAGGCACAGATTCTCTCTTTATAAATCTTTTTCTTAAAAATGATACTATTAAAAAAATATATATGATACTATTAAAATAGAGAGATACCTCAACTATCAAATGGCTCCAAGCTTGGGCTTTTTACTTTTCGCCGGTGGTGATCATCAGAGAATGTTTCTTTCTTTCTTTTTTTTTAATAGTGAAATCATTGTATTGGGGGCTTGTACAACTCTTATCCCAATCCACACATCCATCCATTGTGTCAAGCACTTTTGTACATTTGTTTCCCTCATCATTCTCAAAATATTTGCTTTCTACTTAAGCCCTTGGTATCAGCTCCTCATTTTTCCCCTCCCTCTCCGTTCCCCCCTCCCCCATGAACCCTTGATAATTTATAAAGTATTATTATTTTGTCATATCTTACACCGTCGATGTACACTGGGACAGTTAGGAACTGGAAACACATGGAATCCAGGACAGATGAGCCCCCCAGGAGAGAGCGGCGATACCGGGAGGGTGGAGGGAAGGTGAGGGAGAAAGGGGGAACAGATTACAAGGATCTACATATAACCTCCTTCCTGGTGGACGGACAGCAAAGTGGGTGAAGGCACAGATTTTAATGTTTTATTTGAAGTTGTACATACTTCTGCAATATTCATCTCTTCCTCTGCTCTCCCTCTCCACTCCCCTGAGCCCTCATAATACCTACTACATTTGCACACAACTTTTTTGTTTGTGAAGGAAAAGAGGATGGCCCAGTAATGAAATAACGATAATAATAAAGTAAGAATAGCTTGCCTACCGTGACTTGATGTAGCAGAGGGCAGCATAAGCAGGGCCACAAAAAGAGGCATGCAGACCTGAACCAGAAGAACAAAGACCAAGGAGAACCCTAGGGATGGAAACTCTCCCTGCCCAGTCCTCCTCAAGCAGTGGGGTCAAACACTGAGGCCATCTGACATCCACCCAGATGAGCTGGAAGGAGCCCTGGGGGCAAAGTGGGTTATACCCTGAGCTGCTGACACGGACGGTCAGCCATTCAAACCCACCGATCCTTCAGTGAGAGCGTCTCACAACGAGTCTAAGTCTCAGAAGGCCTATGGGGCGTTCTAGTCTGCCCTGTAGGGGTGCTATGTTTGGAATCAACTATACGAGAGTGAGATTCGTATTAAGGAGCAGGAAAACCACAGTTTAGGTCTATTGAACCACGGGGTCCTTTCCAAGCTCTCAAATAGGCACACACAGAAGAGCCCATAAAGTGTTAAGAAAATAATGGAAATGAGTTAGAGAGCCATAAGAAAAGACTTGTATAACACAGTGTGGTTTGCAAAATTATGGTGTCTAATAAAAAATGTCAATTGCGAGGACTATGATCCATCTCGTGATCAAAGTGACAAGAGCACCGTGAAAGTTTAGCTAGGAGACTTGGAGGACAGTGAGGCCATGGGAAAGAGGAAGAGAAGCTAGAAAAAGGAGGGTGACAGTGCTCACACAACTCAAAGACTAGGCAATGTCACTAAACCTTCCCTGCTGACACTGGTGAGCTGGTGTGGCTTGGCTGGATATATTCTCAACAACAACCTTTTTCTATTATTATTCTTAGCTCGTTTGGTTTACAGGGTATGCAAACCTTACATGTGCAATGCAAGTAACCACTTTCAGGCTAATTATGTAATTAGCACATGCAAAAATAATAAAATTTGGCTAATAAAAATCAGGATATTAGAGACTCTGTAGAAACTTTCTCCTAATTCAGATGTAAGGAGATAAAAGACCAGTACACAGAGAACAATAATGTGCTGAGATAATAGGAGTTGTTAGAATTAAAAGTGCTAGGCCTGGAGTTAAAGCTAAAATAACTCTCAGGAAAATACTAATGCAGAAACAGGACAAATTGTGGAAAAGGCTCAGGGGATTTTAACCTAATTTTTTTCAAAGAACTACAAAATAGATATTGTATTTATAGTGTTGCTAAAAGGCATAATCAATTCAATGGCAGCATTTTTCAATTTATTTAGAGATAACAGGGCTTTTATACAATTAAGGAAAAAAATTCACTGCCATCGAGTCCACACCAACTACCCTTTAGGACAGGGTAGACCTGCACTGAGGAGTTTCTGAGACTGTGCCCATGTACAGAAGTAGAAAGCCCTTTCTCTCCCCCTCGGAGCAGCTCATGGTTTAGAACTGCTCACTTTGCAGTTACCAGCCCAAGGCACAGCCACTAAGCAACCTGGCATATTTCTTTTTGGAGGCTCAAGTTTATAAGAACAGGTAAGAAAATATTGACTACAATAGAATGGTCAGTACTGAGTTAACACCTGGTCCAGGTGTGTGGTGTGGTGTGGTGTGTGTGTGTGTTTGTAAATATGTGATTTATTGTCTTTAAAGGTAGACAAACTGTCTACTGTTGGTGATTGCTATTTTTTTTTTTTGCATTTTAACAAGGCATCTGTAATGACCACCACGTTCAAGATATAGAACATTTCCACTACCCTCCAAAGTTCTTGTTGTTTTGTTTTTTTAATTTGTAAATGTTAACAATGTCTTTTTTTTCCCCCCTAATCATTTTATTAGGGGCTCATACAACTCTTATCACAACCATACATACATCAGTTGTGTAAAGCGCATTTGTACATTCATTGCCTTCATCATTCTCAAAACATTTCCTCTCCACTTAAGCCCCCGGCATTAGGCCCTCATTTTTCCCCTCCCTCCCCGCTCTCCCCTCCCTCATGAGCCCTTGATAATTTATAAATTATTATTTTGTCATATCTTGCCCTGTCCAACTTCACCCTTCACCCATTTTTCTGTTGTCTGTTCCCCAGGGAGGAGGTCACATATAGTTCCTTGTAATCGGTTCCCTCTTTCCAACCCACTCTCTCTCTACCCTCCCAGTATCGCCACTCACACCAATGGTCCTGAAGGGATCATCCGCCCTGGATTCCCTGTGTTTCCAGTTCCTATCTGTACCAGTGTACATCCTCTGGTTTGGCCAGACTTGCAAGGTAGAATTCGTATCATGATAGTGGGAGCGGGGAAGAAACATTTAGGAACTAGAGGAAAGTTGTATTTTTCATTTTTATGACAAAAGTAAGTTGAAATATTAATTCATCAGCCATTCTGTATGGAACCATATCTAACCCAGGGCTGAAGTTCATTGAAGTTTGATCCTCTGCTGAGAATTTTCATTATACCCCACCACCACCCAGATATACTGAATATAACAGATACACTGAAAACATGAGGGGGCATGTTAGAAGGTAGATTCTGATTCAGAAACTCTAAGGTGAAAGTTCAAATTTTCAGCAGAGGATCAAACTGGGATGAACTGATATGACCCAGCTCAAAGCCCAACATGGAGCCACTTTGTCTCTTCAGCGGGTTCAGATTTTTATACATCACAGGTCTGACCTCATTTGGTCTCATTAATAATCAAGCTGAAGACCTTCCACATATAATTTAAAATCTATGAGAAAATCAATGAAGGCCCCTGAGACTTTTGTGGAATAGCCCTCTCAAAGGTGAGCCTGAGGTTGGCAGAACCAGGAACAGCGGGAGCAATTAATAAAGCTTAGCCTTGGGTTCACACTGCCAAGCCTCTGGAGTACATCCTGTAGGTAACCCTTCCGGGAGGGCCTTGATCAGTTCCAGCTAACACGTTTAAGGAAAGATTTAATTAATGCCTGCCAAAGCACTCAGAGCAGAAAATATTAAGAGGGGAAACTTCCATGAACAGAAAAGGATATGAGGGAAATGAAGGCTTATATCAGGAGAAATTGAAGGCCACCACAGAAAAATCCCTTATGAAAAAAGCAAAAATCATCATCTCTTTTCTTTAAATTGAATATGCAATTGCATTTAATATGCAAATGTATAGTAATTTGTTATTTAATATGCAATTGTATAATAATTTGTTATTTAACATAGTCACTAGTTATTTAATACACCAGATGTGCTTATATTCCAGAGTTTAATACAGCTACTAAAAAAGTATATTGAGAGCTTGTTATGTATCCAGTCCTGTGCTGGCCTGAGGTAGACATATGAAGTTTCAGACAAAGTCCACAGCATAAATGGACCTTTTCTGGTTGGGCAAGCATTACACAAAGCAAACCAAAACTAAACTAAATCATGACACTATTTAGTAGCTATATGATTATGCACCAACCATTGGGCAGAATATTTGGGGTCCCAAATGCCACGCTCGGGAATGATGACTGAAGTGCGATGTTGACGTGGGTTCTGAGGACTGGTGGGCTCCGGTGGGAAAAGGGCTGTGACCGGCTGGTGGTGTCTGTGGGGTGCTGAAGAGTGAACAGGGGCCCACCTGGAGAAGGTTGTATCAGTGGGAGCTGGAGGTATGAACACAGGCGTGTGATAAAGGAGCTCAGTGACATCAGGGTCTGCTTTAGACACACGGCAAAGGGCCTAACAGTGTATGAAGGAGTATGATTCAGAACAGGAAAATGATAAGAGGCAATCTGCTTATTTCAGTGGGTAGAGTTGCCCCATAATGGGGCATATCAGCTTCCCAAGTTGATTCTGACGAATGATGAACTCATTTGTGTCAGAGTAGAACTGGACTCCTGGGGGCTTTCCGTGGTTGATGTGTCTGAAGTCAGCCGACAGGCAGGTCTTTCCCTCAATATGCCTCTGGGTAGCCTCGAACCTCCAACATTTCAGTTAGGAGCTGAGTGCATTTCTTAAGGGACCCACAGCTGGAGCCTTGATGGTGCAGTGTTTCAGCATCGGGCTGAAATCTACAAGGTCAGCAGTCCAAAACCACCAGCTGCTCCAGGGGAGAAAGACAGGGCTTTCCACCCCGGTAAAGAGTGACCGTCTCAGCAACCCACGTGGGCAGTTCTGCCCGCTCCTAAAGCGTCACGACACGTCAGCACCAGCCAGATGGCGGTGAGTTTGTGGCTCAAACAACTGGGTTCCACGACTTGGAAATCAGAGTTCAAAATTACCATGAAGTTTCACAGATGATAATGTTCATATTATTTGTGTAAAATATAGTACTCCCTTCTCTAGCTCACTTTTCAAGGCAAAAAAAAATATTTAAGTTGGAGATCTACATTAATCAGTGATTCAGGAGGATGCCCATACCTCAAAATAGGAAGTAGCTCAGTATCGGGACATTTTCTAAAATTTACGCTTCTATACACCTAAAAAATCTTTAAAACTATGTAATCAGGCATTTATGCTTCCATGTAAAATGAAACGCAGTAACAGATATTTCTATATCATAATTTTCAAGAAAAATCTAAAACTTGGATTGTTCTTAATAGGATTGACAAAAAGCACTAAGGTTGAATTATGATGTGATGATAATTTATAGTGATGACAAAAGACTTGACCACTGGAATTAAAGTGATCAAACTTTTTTAGTAGCTAATTATGCCAAGACTCAAGGGCTCACACGAGATGAGCATATTAAAGTGCTCCATCTCTGCATAACTGGCCTTGTCTGCTGGATATTGCATTTACTTCCTATGTCACATGCAGAGATGTTTATTCATGTGCTTAATACATTTTTATTTAATTGCAGTAATAAGTTTGTAATGCTGCTTTTCCTGCTGCCATTAGAGCAGTTTTAAAAAATCATTTTATCGGGGGCCTTAACAGCTCTTATCACGATAGAGCAATTTTTATACTAGTGTCTAGACTATTGTTGTGATTGACAGGTCATATTTTTCTCTCTCCATGGCACTCCCACAATTGATGAAAAATTCATTATGTTTCATTCCCTGAATGCAAATCCAAGTCATACTATAAAATAGATTAAGCATCTACATTAGTATTAAAGTAATTAGATCATCAGTTCTCAACCAGGTGTTGCCCGATTCATAACCGTAGCAAAATTACAGTTGTGAAGTAGCAACTAAAATAATGTTATGGTTGGGGGGGTCACCCCAACATGAGGAACTGTATTAAAGGGTCACGGCATTAGGAAGGTTGAGAACCACTGAACAAATTTTTCTAAGCCGATTTTACTACTTAATTGGGCAGATCTTGGTGATCCCAACAATGCCCCCTGTCACTGATTTGGTGTACTTTAAGCCAAATGATGATGAGACACATTTAGAGGGTCCGACATTTACATTCATAAGAACACAGAATGATCATCCCCCTCCCAGAATATCTTAGAGCTGTGATTTTTTTTTTTTATTGTATAACTGATCCCACACTACCTAGCTAGTCTAAAAACATGCATTTGGGCAGTTTCAAAGTAAGTAAATATTGTGGCATGAAATCCCTCTTCAATTCAATTTTGCTAGCATGTGGACAGAATGGATTAATGAACTATTCCTTTAAAATGATCTAGTTCTATTGTGAGAACCATCTCTGATGGCTACATATGAAGGTGGTTTCTTCCTTGACAAAATATTTGATTGATTATGGAGAAACAGCTGCAGTGCATATCACGTGAGCATAGCTCTAGTTTCTTAAGAGGAACTAGAAAAGCACAGCTCATTAAAATGGAGGCTGAAATAAAAAATAGATAACTTTTGAAGACTAAATTGTTCCTGGAATGGATAAGCCCGATTGTTTTAAACCCTTGTAATGAGCCATTAAGGGCTGTGAAAATAAAAGAGATTACTCCTGGAAATTGCAGAGGTTATTTTAAAGGTGCCATAACCATGAACTACACGTGTATAAGAAACAACTAAAGGGTTGTTTCCTCTTGGAGCGATGTCCAGATGCAAGTCAGAGAAAACACCACGAACCCTGATACGTCCACAAATACACACGAATACAAGTCTCTGTCTCACACAAGGAGTCTTGAGAAACCAAGCCGCCCACGAACGGTGCCGTACTATCATCGAGTCCTTTCTGACTCATAGCGACCCTATAGGACAAAATGGAATTGGCCCTGTGAGTTTCCTAGGTTGTAAATCTTAAGGGGAAGAGAAAGCCTCATCTCTCTCCCACCAAGCGGAGTAGATGGTGGGTTGGAACTGCTGACCTCGTGGTTCACAGCCCAACACATAACACGTTTCGCTACCAGAACTTTGATACAGCTTTAGGCTCTTACTGAATGTCTAAAAGCACTTTTATGTACTTTTAAAACTTGAAAATTGACGGGAGGAATACAGGCTATTTGTCTCAGTTCTCTGATCTCTTCACTATAGCACAGAATCTTCTCTTCTGAAACCCATTGGCGTTGATTAAATCCCATCATAGGGCCCTACAGGACACATACAAGCTCCCCGTGGGATTTTCAAGGCTGTAAATCTTTACAAAAACAGCGCACCACATCCTCCTCTTACAGAGCAGGCAAATACTTAACCACCGGTTCCTTAGTCTTAAACTTCCCAGAATCCTGTCTCTTATCGTCAATATTCTCTGCTCAGCCTTCATCTCTATTACCATGTCTTCCCTCTAGCCCTGCCTTAACTGAACACCTTCACTTCCTGTTCATTTGTTAGCAACTACAATGTGGCATCTGCCTGGAAATGAAGTGACCGACCTACCAGATGCATTTATCATCTTCCTTTACCTTCATGCAGCATTTAATGGCATGCCCACCCTCTGCTGAAACCCTCCTCTGCTGATTCCCATAATACTCTTCCCCCAGAAGCCAGTGTGAGGTAGCACGTAGGGGTAGGGGCTCAAGATTCAGACTTGGATTCCATTCCAAGTTACTTTTCTTTCCTTTCTTTTTGCTATTCGTTAATAGTAATGAGAACATCGATTATGTCATCTGTGCCTCCCTTTTGTCAATTGCAAAATAGGGAAAACAACACAACTCACCTAATGGGTAGCTGTGAGGGAAATCCAAGTCGGTAATCCATTTAAAAGATTTAACATCAGGGCTGGCGCAGTTGGCATTCAATGGCAACTCTCGACTACTAATTTTCTCTTATATCTCTTCTAAAACTGCCCAGTGACTTGCAAAGAAAGTGTGCTACTAAACCATGCTCAAGTCGTTTTAACAACAGCTTGTTCACACTCATGTGTCCAGAAAAGGCCATTCCAACAGTAATTCCGTGCTTTTGCATGGGCTACTTGCCCCAAACCTGAGACTGCTGACTGTACAGCAATGCATTCAGTTTGCATAGTCTAACCAATCCCTGCCCAGACCACACTAATTTCATCCCGCATCTGAAACCCCAAAATCGTTGCCCTTTGAATGTTCTCAAGGCAAATTCCTCTGATTTTTATGGCATACATCATTAATATAAATACCACTTTTATTCATTTCTTCAGGTTGGTTCAGTGTGTCTCTTGGCCTTAAAGTTTTGAGCCTTGCTTTTCTCAAACAAAATAGCAACTCTCTCTCTCCCGGTGCTTCCCTGGTCAACAAAGTTCATGAGAATGCGAAGGCACTGATGAAAACATTCCGTAGGAAGGGACCTAGGACAGAGTGCCCTATCTTCCTTCACCCACTCACTTCTTGTTGGTGTGAGCTGCAGCGAAGCCCCAAACTCCAGGCAGCCCCAATGCACAATGGGATCAGATCGTTGTGGTCCAAAACAGGGTTTTTCCTGGCAGATTTTCAGAAGTAGATTGCCAGGTGTTTCCTCTTAGTCTACCTTAGTCTACGAGTTCCACTGAACCCTGATGAGCATCAAAGCAACACAGCTGGGTGAGTGGGGGCTGTGCTTGAGATGCGCTGGCTAAGAATGGAACCCGTGTCTCCCACAAGGAAGGCAAGAGTCCCCCACCCGACCACAGCTGTTTGATGAATCCGAGCACTGTAGGCTTACCTGTTCAACGTGCAGTGACACCATCTGAATGACTCTGTTAGCCAGGCAGTCCCTTTCCAATTGGTGCACAAACAAATTGTGAGAATTCTCTAAAATCCTTGGCTGAAACTAAGACACGGTGCTCTGTTTTCCACTGTGCAAATGGGGATTAGTATTTGACAAGGCAAATTTTATAAAGCAATGTAAACCTTACTTCAAAATCATGTAATGATGGATAAATATCAGGTTGCTAGTTTGGGAATTTTATTTTCCATTTTTGTCAAATATCCCTTTGAGATTCCGTGGGATATTTGATAGAAATGAAAGGAAAAAAAACTATAGATCATCTTCTCCCCAAATATTTAATGTTCATGACACAGGACATTATTCTCTCTATTAGAAGAGAAGAAATGTGGTCCATAATCGCGACCACAAGAGAACACCGTGGAAGCGTGCATAACATAGCAGTTCAAATTTGGACTTCCGTTTCTTTGAACTTTTTCTCATTCCCACCCCACTCATTCCCGGCTATAAAAATGGGAAGAAGTGATTTGGCGCAAACACTTTAACATTTTGACCAAACATCAGCCTGTTAAAAAATAGAGATTTCCTCCATTTATGTCAAGTTTCATTAACAATTCTCCAGCAGCCTAATTTTTCAAAGCAATTACTTTCTCTAGTACAGAGCAGACTGGTTATGGCCGTTTAATGGTTTACGGCCATTTAATGGCTGTTTATGCCTTGATGGTTTCCTTAAAGGAGAACACTGGCAATGCATCATGCAGCCGAATCATTCTGATTTTGTCCATGCTAATGGGCAGGACCCTCTAATGCATCCATGCTCTCACTTACAGGGAAGATTTGATATCAGCAGAAAGCATCACGGAATCATTTATCAAGTTCTACAAGTGTTCTTTTCTTGTTTAACTCATGTCGTGAGATAAGTTCAGTAGGAAGTTCTGACAAAATAAACTAATAAGAAACCATGATGACCTGCTCGGGTGCCTCGATGTTGTACCACAAAAAAAAAAAAAAAAAAGAAACCATGATAAAGCATCCCTCCAACATACCATACACATCAAAGTATTCCACTTTAATCTATGTGGGAGAAAATAAGCATCACTGGGCATTATCAGTCAAAATATCCACATGATCTTATTGACAGTTATGAATGCATTCAATAAAGTCAACATTGTTTGTAGTTTTCTTTTCTTTTTACTTTGTATTGCAGATTGGGCGAAAGTTACACAGAGCAGATCATCAGCTTTACATTCCATGGCTCACACACACTTGGACTCATCTCGCCCACTGCGAGCCCTCCATGTAACATCACTGACCCCACGTTCGCCCTGTATTCTGTTTCCATTCCTCTTTCGTTTCTAACCCTTCTGAACTTTGTCCTTGGGTAAGTTCTGCCTTTTTTATCGAAAATGTTAATTACTCTCAGATTTGTATATCTCCCTAATGCTGTTGTTTCCATTATAGACCTGCATGCTGTTTGGCTGAAAATTAAGCCACAGAAGTGAGGCTAGTTCCAGACCTGGAGGCTGACGAAGGGACATAGTCCTGGGGAATCCACCCCTAAGTCTCAGACCAATAAGCCTGGTCTCTTTAGAGTTTGCATTTCGTGACTTTTTTTTTCAAATACTTTTATTGGGGGCTCTTACATCTCATCACAATCCATACATTCCTCCAGTGTGTCAAGCACAGCTGTCCTGATTTTATATCTCAGAGGTTGGAGGTGGACTGTAATATGAGCAATCATTTTAACCCCATTGTTTTCACAGTCAGATTTAACACCAGGGTGTATCTTACTCTTGAGTTTATATTTCCTTTTATTTTTAACATTTTATTAGGGGCTCATACAACTCTTATCACAATCCATACATACATCAATTGTGTAAAGCGCATTTGTACATTTCATTGCCCTCATCATTCTCAAAACATTTCCTCTCCACTTAAACCCCCGGCATTAGGTCCTCATTTTTCCCCTCCCTCCCGGCTCCCTCCTCCCTCATGAGCCCTTGATAATTTATGAATTATTATTTTGTCATATCTTGCCCTGTCGTGACATATTTTTATCCCACTCTCTCTGGGACATTCCAATGTGAGCCTTTTCAGAGCAGTTAGTAGTCATAATCAGGGACCTCCGAGTGCTTCTGGTCTCAGACTGATGTTCACATGGTCCGTTAGTCCACTGACCCATTGACACTCTGCTTTTCTCGGAGGGACCAATAAATGGCCACTGATAAGCTTTTAAGACCCCAGTCACTACTCACCAAATGTCAATTGATATTGCTGTGCCAAGAGAGTCTGGTCGTGAGCCTCCAGGCCCAGCCACTCATTCCCTCAAAGTTACGTCTGAGAAGTTTCACAACTTTTCCTCTGTGTGCTCCACCAGATTCATGGATATATTTGCAGCAAACGTAAGTGCTCATGTACAAGCCTCCTCTGTCACACTTATACATGTGGGGTTTTCCCACTGTCCCTCCCACACCTGTTCAACTTGTGTCTAAGCTATTCATTCATCCACTTGTAGAAGCCATTATTTTATATTTCTGTATGCAGTTTGTGAGGGTAACAATATTAACGTCTGTTGCGTTTAACCCTAGCCTGCCTCCCAGTGTCGTCACCTGCTTCCATCCTTTATTCCTAACCTCCTTTCCATTGTATATTGCCTTCCTTTTAGTTTTCTAATGATTATAATTACTTACATCAAAGCAATGTGCTCACATCTGAGCAAAATTCAACTATCAGTTGTTCTCAGTGAAGCAGAGGTTGTGGATACATTGAGAAATCTTAAAGAAACTGCCATCACATTTACTTTCTTAATTTTTTTTTAATGAAGGGAAAGGGGTTTTCAGAATTGTTTGGGAAGAAAGGAATGAATGGGATGGAATAGAAAAATGATAAGGCTGGGAGAGAATAAGTCATTTCATTTAAATGACTAAATTCTTTCCTGTGCTATAATGGGCAAACTGTACCATTTATATTGGAGTACAGGTGAAATACTGCCACCCAGTGGATTCAGAAATAATTTTTTTTAATTCTAAAAGATGGTAGTAATTTCTTATCATCTTTCAACTGAATAATAGAAATGAAAACGAACCCAGTTCAACCTACAGAACAAGGTTGAACTGTCCTGTAAGTTTTCTGAGGCTGTAATCTTTACGGAAGCAGACTGCACACCTTTCTCCCTCAGAGCAGCAGGTAGGTTGATACACTGACCTTTGGGTTAGCAATGAAGAGATTAA
>NW_022107431.1:23248965-23252529 GCF_000313985.2 Echinops telfairi | reverse complement strand
GGGGGGGTTGGCTTATTTAATAGCAAAGCAGGGACTGAAGGCCAAGGTCTCTGGCTTCTTATTCTTCTCTTTCAACCCTTCCTAAAGACCCTCAACCCTTTTTGAAAACCCTTCTTTGCACAGAGAAACAAATGGAGACCCAAAGATTATCAGTGTCAATCATTTCCAGTGAAGACCCCATGAAGGCTAAGGTGGGTCTTTGAAGCATAGCCTGAGGTCGTATGTTTTAATTTTTAAGTTGTGATCTTTGTCCTCAACCCCCTTTGACTAAAAACTGAGACGTCAAGGTGATGTTATATATTTCGCCTGAGCCTCCACAATGTACTTGGCACATGACCTTATTGAAGATAAGTAGGCAGAGAGTATCCATATGCAGCTTGAGACCTGGAAAATATCTTGCTGTAGTTCATTCATGTATTTCATTCATTCAAAAAGTATTTGCCAGGCATTGTTTGAGGTCCTAGCACATGCTGTGGTAAGGGCGACCCAAATTATCTATAGCATAATTAGCAAAGTTTTACTTTTCTCCCATACTTGAGTTCAATGCAGATTGTCTACGGGGTCTTCTTTACTAAACCAAATCAAATTATAGCCCAGGAAGCTGTAGAGTAAAAAAAACATCCTTATCTACAATGCCATGAATGGATCCTCACAGACATTCACCTGGAGATTAAGATAGTAATGGCCTTCTACCCCTAATCGCCCCCGCCCCAAAGTGTATGTACTGTATTAAGGAAGGGGCTTTGTGGAGGGACTCAGTAATTTTGATTTGAATAATCATTAGGTCTAAGTCATACATACTAAATATGAGCAATTTCTAGAGGTTCCCTATGGTTGGTTTCCTTATTATACAGATGCAATGGAGCAATTGCAGCAGGGCTCAAGGTAGACCTAAGATTGCCATGGTTTTGGCAGAAATCATCAACCACATACATGCTTCTTTTCTTTGTGATTTCAGAATACCTAGAAGAGTTTGGGGGATTTTTGTAACAGTAGTTCAGAACATGTCTTTTTATATTCCTCTTCTCTAATTAGATTGATTCAATAATGAATTCTAAATATATCTCTGAAAAATTTTAAAAATGCCTTATTATTAAAATGGCCCCAATCCAAAATATAACATTATCGAGTGGAAATTTCAGATTTAAATTTTTAACCAGGCTAATAACCAAAGACAGAACTCTATGCCAAGGGAAAAAAAAAGTCTACATGGTGCTGGGAAAGGTACTTTTGAAATATATGCTTCTTTTATGAATAGTCCTTTATTGAAAGAAAATATGAGACATGATCAAAAATAATGTTCATAAATTCATTTTAAAATCTTCAAGCAATGTTTTATATCAAGTACTTTTACCTCCATTTATATGCAATGTTCACATGTATTAAATCTCCCTCAGTTATTGTGAATTGGTAAGCATTGAACTAATGTCTTTTAGAACTGCTTTCAGATTTCCACTCAAAATTCAGCAGATGATATTTAGAGCAGTGTTGAATTAAAACAGTGCAAATAACTAATCAACTTCTATTTGTACATATGTACAAATAGTTCCACATCTGGAATTTTCCTGGATAACAAATATAAGACTTAAATTACTGGATTTGGTAATATATTGGTGATTTATGAAAAATGATATGAATTTAAATTATTTATTTTCTTTTTTATTATTTTTTGATCATTTTATTAGGGACTCATACAACTCTTATCACAATTCATACATACATCAATTGTGTAAAGCACATTTGTACATTCATTACCCTCATTATTCTCAAAACATTTGCTCTCCACCTAAGTCCCCACATCAGCTCCTCATTTTCCCCCTCTCTCCCCCTCCCCCTCCCTCATGAACCCTTGATAATTTATAAATTATTATTTTGTCATATCTAACACTGTCCGATGTCTCCCCTCACCCACTTATCTGTTGTCCGTCCCCCAGGGAGGAGATTATATGTAGATCCTTGTCATCGGATCCTTGTCACCCCACCCTCCCAGTATCGCCACTCTCACCACTGGTCCTGAAGGGAACATCCGCCCTGGATTCCCTGTGTTTCAGTTCCTATCTGAACCAGTGTACATCCTCTGGTCTAGCCAGACTTGCAAGGTAGAATTGGGATCGTGATAGTGGAGGGGAGGAACTAGAGGAAAGTTGTATTTATACATTTAGGAACCAGAGGAAAGTTGTATGTTTAACCGTTGCTACACTGCACCCTGACTGGTATTTATTTTCTCGTAAGGTACAAGTAGTTTTAAAATCCATACTTCTATAGATTTTAAAGTATATATACCTATACTTTAAAATCTATACTTCCTAGAAAATTTTGCAATAGCAGATGAAATTGTGACAAAAAATGTTTCCTGTTCATGGAAACTGTATTGAGACTTTTATTCTGAACTGAAAAAGAAAACATTAAAATAGCAAAGGCAGTCCCCAGATTATAAGCAAGATCCATTCCTGTGTCTTTGAGAATTTCTAAATTAGCAGAACCCGGTGTATCCAGTTCTTATTTAGTTTTGCTTTTGTGCAAGAAAAGCTCCAAAGCCTCTTAACGATTTCAAAGCTGCCCATGTGGCAAGTGAAGGTGATTCGATGGAGAATTTGTCGTGAGTAAGGGTTGGGTTAATCATTTCAAAGTGATGGGAGGTTTACATAATAGTAAAGTACAAGAAACAGTTCTCCATAATTCGGAGAGTCTTAACCTAGGAACTGTATGTAATCATTTCTCCGGGCCTCTACGGTTTTAATTAGCTGAAATCCAGGATAAAGCTCTATGCTAATGTGACATTAGGGTGAATCTTTTAAAATATGAAGGTCACGGAACTCAACAGGTGAAGCTTCTGACTGAAACGTACACTGTCAGCACTACAGACTGACCTAGGTGGACATGACCCAAAACTCCAGCAGCAAGATAGAAAACAGAAAACATTCCAGACAACAAGATATAAACTGGTGATGGTCTTACAACAAAACACTTCTTAAAGACTGTCTTCTTCTGAAGTCCTGGCACCAACACTTAGAGCCACTTTTAGCTATTATATCAGGGGAGGCCCAGCTAGTCACACCAGACCTCTCAGGCCGACACAAAATGCTGACAGCTCCTTAGGCTGCTCTCTGCCACTCCTCCAGTGGGCTGTCCATTCTCTGGCCGCCTACAAACCCAATTCATGACTCTTTCTCATTCACTTTCACATCAGTTTATCCACGTACCTTGGACCTGTTGTCAGGAGAAATGAGTGCCTAGAAAAGGGACATTATGGTCAAGTACAAGGGCAGGGAAAGAATGGAAGAAGGCCTTTAATGAGTGCATTGATACCAGGCTGCGGCAATGGGCTCAGGCCGAGGGACATTTGTGAGGCTGGTGCAGGACTGGGCAGTGTTTCATCCTGCTGTGCACAGTTTTACTTTAGGTCGGAGTTCACTCGATGGCACCTGACAACAACGACAGCATTTTGCTAAGACTACAGGTAAACTCTTAGGTCCCATCCCAGCCTCCTGAATCAGAAAATGTACTTAACAAGATTCCCAGTCAATTCACTGGCTCACTCAAGTTTAAGAACCACTTTTCTTT
>NW_022107431.1:23245332-23247078 GCF_000313985.2 Echinops telfairi | reverse complement strand
AAAGTACCATGGGCTGCAAAAAAAAAACAAAAAACAAAAAAAAGGAAAAATCTGTCTTGGAGAAGTGCAGCCAGAATGCTGTGCAGAAGCAAGGATGGGGAGACTGTCTCGTGCACGGTATGAGGGGAGATTAGTCCCTGGGGAAGGACATCATTTTGGTAAAGTGGAGTAGCACCAAAAAAGAGGACGGCCCTAAAAGAGATGGTTTGACACAGTGGCTGCAACAGTGGGTTCAACTCTAAGAGCAACTGCGGTGGTGGTGCAGGTCTGGGCAGTGCTTCATTCTGCTAGACATAGGCACCAACTTTACGGCATCTCACAACAAAAATTACCCCCGAGCCTCCCCTGCCATAAATCGAACGAACTATTCATCTAGTTACTCTTATTCACCTATCCTGGATTTCATATAAAGAAAATCATAAGGGCAGCGGCGGAGCCAGCGGGATCGGGCGAGGGCGGCGGCAGCTTCTCCCCGGGCACCCTGGCGGTGGAAGAGCGGGCAGCAGCTTCTACCCAGGTGGGTACGGAGGGGCGCCTGGAGGGCCCGCGTTTCCCGGACACACTCGGGACCCGCTCTACGGTTACTTTGCCTCCGTTGCTGGACAGAATGGGCAAATCGATGCAAACGACTTGCAGAGATGTCTGACCCAGTCGGGCATTGCCGGCAGCTACAAACGACCCATGTTTTTCTTCTAAAACCAGTACAAAAAGCCACAATACCTAAGAAGATTATAGCAAAATGCTTGGAACACAGCCACAAAAGGTTTAAACTATCAATGCCAACTAAAGCCGAGTGACCAAAACACGAACTGCTTTTGTTTACAAAAACCACATGCATTGGGTCAGATTCCGATGTTTTGTTCAAGCTCCTATGCAAAATTTTGTCGACATTTCGGGTCAGAATCTGATTATGTTGAGTACTGATGCAGTCAAGTACCAGGGTGTTACTGTACATCCATTGATCTTTTCCACCCAGGTTCAAAACCAAAAGGCACCCATTCTCATCTTTGTGAGGGGAAAGTAGGTATGCGAGGTTGGGTTGACTAAAGAAACAAATTCAGGGGCACTCATGTGTAAGAGAGAACTTTATATCAAGAAGTAATTATATATCAAGCAAACATCCTGGCCCAGTCCAGATCAAGTCCATAAGTCTGATACTAGGCCATAATTCCCTCTTCAGACTCACGCAGCCACATGCAATGATGCAGAATGCAGGAAGATTATAGGCTGGTGGATGCAAAGTCTTGCGGAGCCAATGGAAGCCTCACAGGGATGGTGCAGGTCTCAGCATGTCTCATGAACAGGAAGGTGAAGACAGAAGTGGGTAGGGAGGGCGGTATCCACAGAGCCATTTGTCTCGGTCCCACCTCCAAAGGTGTGACCTGATTGACAGGCTAAACTCCACCCATATCTTACAGGTGCCATATTGGGACAAAAAAAAAACTATCACAGTGGGAGTGGGGGTCAGGAGGCATTGGGGTGGGGAAGTGGGGATGAATACTCCAGCCAATATCTAGGAGCCATCTCTTAATCAGTTTAAACACAGCTGTACCTAAAGATTAGGTTGATGTTTTAGTTGAGGCAGTAATTCAACTTCTCTCTTTCCTTCAGCTGTTCCCTTGCAATGAAGATGGCAGAATCATCTGGAGGTATGAATCGTCTACTAGGCCCATTACACAGACTATTTCTAAGGCAATCTAATGCAAGGAGCAGGAGAAAGGAGAAAGAGAGTAAAGATTATCTAAA
>NW_022107431.1:23241538-23243358 GCF_000313985.2 Echinops telfairi | reverse complement strand
GTGAATGAGGGAGAGTGCAGAGTGGATACCCAAAGCCCATCTGTAGACAATTGGACATCCCCTTTCAGAAGGGTCACAAGGAAGAAATTAGTCAGTCAGGGTGTAGCATAGCACCGATGAAACAAACAACTTTCCTCTAGTTCTTTAATGCTCCCCCCACCCACTCCTACTATGATTCCATTTCTACAAATTCCATGATTCCAATTCTACAAATCCAACTAGACCAGAGTATGTACATGGGTACAGATAAGAACTGGAAACACAGGAGATCCAGGATATATAAACCCCCTAGGATCAATAATGAGAGTAGCGATACCAGGAGGTGAAGAGGAAGGTCGGGGGAGAAAGGGTGAACAGATCACAATGATCTACATATAACTCCTTCCCTGAGGGACAGACAACAGAATAGTGGGTAAAGGGAGACATCAGTCAGTGTAAGACATGACAAAATAATAATTTATGAATTATCAAGGGGAGAAGGAGGTGGGGGGAAATGAGGAGCTGATACCAAGGGCTCAAGTGGAAAGAAAATGTCTTGAAAATGATGATGACAACAAATGTACAAACATGCTTGACACAATGGATGGATGCATGCTTTGTGATGAGTTGTATGAGCCCGCGCTAAAATGATTTTTGTTAAGTGTATCAAAAGGGAAAACAAATGATAATGTGTTAATCCACAAATGCAGTAATCCACAAAGAAACATACTTTTTTTGAAAGCAATAAATGAGGGTCCTACAAGAAAAAAGAACAGCAAAACTTGGAGGTTAGCTATCTCTACCCTCTGCTACTACCAAGTAACTCACTAAGGAATCTGGACTCTGTGATACTGGAAGGAATGGGGACACACTGAAGTAAAAATCTTGCCAAACATCCCACCAGTGCCACGGAATTGATCCCCACTCTTAATGACCCTACGGGGCTTCTGAGACCATAAATCATCCCATGAGCTGACAGCCTCATCGGCTGATGGGCTTGAACTGATGACCCTGCACTTACTTAGCAGCCCATCGTTTACCCCACGATGCCATACAGAGCAACCAGAAAGCATTACCATAAAATAAATAGGGAGGAAAGGTGGGAAGACTTTAAATTTCTAGGGGGAAAAAATGAGAAATATGAAGTAAAATAAAATCCAACTTTGAAAACCCTTCTACCTATAGAAACAATGATAAACCAGAATAAATGTGGTAGACAACATTGCAAACTAAAATGACTATACTACAACAAGGATTCTGGGATACAGAAAAAATTGAATGAAAAATGTAAAAACCAAAAACAGAAATCAACATAAAAATGCCAAAGGAAGAAAGAAAACAGTGAGATTTTATTTCACTTCATGAAAGGTGGAAGAAAACGATATAGAAGTATTTCAGAAGTAATAAAGAAATTGGAAGATATCCAAGGGAAATGGATTGAAACTCGAATACAATTTGTTCCTGTAAAGGAATATTCTGGGTATGCCGTACTTTATTCGGCCAGTACTCTGCGGAGGGATACTTAGGCTGTTTTGGTCTGGCTATCATAGAATGTTGCCACGGAATAATGTCCCACAAAATGGTGGTACAGGAAGCTGTCAAGGTCAATTCCTCCATCAAAACAATTGTGTAGGAAAAAGAAATTGGGGCCAAAATATTAGTCACTCTGGAACGTGCTTTGACACTTGGACCGACCTGACAACCCTGGACGAAGGGACATGCTGCCGATATTTCTTATGTGAGCCGTCTGCGCCATTCAGCAACCACCCCCATTCCTCACCCCAGCACAGTTGTGTTTCTGGAGTGCATGGGTGGTGCCAGGGCAGACAGTGGGGACTTGG
>NW_022107431.1:23236265-23237545 GCF_000313985.2 Echinops telfairi | reverse complement strand
GAGGGACTAGACCCCACACTGGCACACCAAGCCCTATGGATGATGCCCTGCACAGAGCTTTAACTAAGGCACAGAGAGGACTGCAGAGCCAGCAACTCAGGACATGATGTCCCCTCACTGGAGCACACCACAACAGAGGACAACACTGGGGACAGATGACAGGGCATGAAACTGGTCTGGCCACCCCCCACAGTGGGGCAAACCCAGAAAGGAGCATAACAGATAAGCAACAGGAACAAAGCAAAGCCACAAAATCCCTGAGAGCCCCCCAAATAGACTTCACGTTGGAAGGGGCAATTTCCAGGACCAGTAGGGAGATGGTCAGAAAGGTCAGAGGACAGACCTGGAATTATCTATGCTTTTTCATTTTGCAGAGGGGGGGATTTTGCAATTTTTTTTCTTTTCCTTTTTTTGTTTGGGTTTTTTTTCTCTTTTTCATTCAATCTTTTGTTTTATCTCTGTTACTGTTGTTTTACCTATCTATATAAGACAAGCATGGGAAGCAAGCCGGGGAGAAAGCAATGGGGCAGATGGTTCCAGAGGGACTTGGCGGGAGGAGGAGGCAGGAAAAGGAGTGGTAAGCATACAATGCCATAGATTGGGGAACAACTAGGGGATTAAAAGCAACAACAAGCAGGACACAGATCCCAATGGTGTTGGAGCAACAGCAATCTAGCTAGAGGAATCAGTGAGAGGCAGAAGAAGGGCGAGCGAGACAATGGAGCAGGAGGAAGGTAAAAGGAAACAGAGGAAAAGAAAATAAGCACTATATACTATTAAAAGGGAAACTTCTTCAGGAAAATATAGCAATTATAAAGACATAAGTATACACCCAACTCCAGAGACTCAACTTATATAAAGCAAATGTGACGGGAGATTTGAAGAGAGAAAGTTCAGTTCTACGATAATATGAATCATAAAGGTCAAATGCAAGTAGTATTTTGCTGAAGATCATTCATAAACAGTAGCAGCAGACAGAAACTCGATGGATTCAGAAGAGAACATGGTACAAGGGATGTCAGATGGAAGAAAACAGAGAATCCCAGGAAGATGTTGTGTTAGGCCAGGTTGTCCAGAGAAACAAATCCAGGAACACACATATATGTGTAAGAGATATATATCAAGAAGTAGTCTGATATCAAGACAGCATCCCAGCCTAGCATCCCAGCTCAAAACCCTAAGTCCAATGCAAGCCAGAACCCTCTTCAGACGCATGTCCATGCAGATTGATGATGCAGAAAGGGGGTGCAGGAAGGCCGCAGGCCAGTGGGTGCAGAGTT
>NW_022107431.1:23233426-23234968 GCF_000313985.2 Echinops telfairi | reverse complement strand
AAGGAGGAAATACAGGAGTTCCCAGAATCATCAGGAGGCCAGGCCCACACAGAAGCCTCATTGGCTATATCCTGATTGACAAGCTAGACTCCACCCCTTCACTCTTAATCCTCAAATTGACACCAGATTATGTAACTACCACAGACATCACGCTTGGTAGAGCATCACAGGAAAAGAGTAAGACCCTCAATGAGATGGATACAATAGCTCTAAGTATGGGTTCAAGAGCAACAAGGGTGAGATGAAACAGTAGTGAGAACTGACTTAATGGCATTTAAGAACACAAACAGAAAGAATTCTAAAGAGCCAAAGCAATATTGGAAAAGAACACTTCCCAATATCAAATAACACTGTAAATCTTAGTCATTAAAGTAATCTGGGGCTGGCGTAATGATTCAATACACTAATGTTGGTGAGGATGTTGTTGGGTAAATCCAAGTTGATTTTCAGCTCATTTAACAGACCAGAACTGCCCTAAAGGATTTTCTGGGCTGCAATCTTCATGGCTCATATAGTCCCTAAAGGATAGGGTAGAACTGCCCCTGCGGATGTCCAAGAATGTAACTCCTTATAGGAGTAGAAAGCCTCATATTTCTCCCTTGGAAGTGCTGGTGGTTTGGAATGGCTGACCTTGCAGTTAGCAGCACAATGAAGGACCACCATGCCAACTGGCTCCTATGGGGTCACTATGAGTTTAAATCAACTTGATGGCAGCAAATCGGGTTTGGGATTAAGAATCTTAATGGAAGAATATTCCCAGGGCTTTTTCCTTTGGGTAAGCAGCTGGGACTTCACTGTTGTTCTAATATAGCTACCTCAGTTGGTCTATAGACTAATGAAATAAAATTGTTAGTCCAGAAATAAACCTGCACATCTATGGCCAGTTGGATTTTGACAAGGGTGCTAAGTCAATCCAATGTGGGAAGAATATTATCTTCAGTAAATGGTGCTGAAACAAGTAGGTGCAAAGCAATAGTGCAGAACCCATCCTTCACACCATATACAAAACTTAACTCAAAGAAAATCAATGGCCTGAATATAAGAACTAAAATATGAGTCTTAAATGAAAGCAAAGGAATAATGCTTCAAGGACTAGTTTTTGACAATAAATTTTTAGATAAGTGTGGGAAACAGAAAAGGGAAGAGAGTGTATGAGGACAAACTCTCAACATGCATACATTAAGGAGTCTGGGAGAGTGGGACTCCAGTGGAGGAACCCTTCACATTTGTGTGTTGGGGATGCGTCCCACTCACATTCTCCTAAGTCAAGTTACTCCCCATCATGTGCCCATAATAACGCCAAATTTAAGGTGCTGTTTGCAAACACATGGTCACTGACTCTACACTTGGAGGTCAACCACTTAAAGGTTATCTGCTTAAAGGTTGACAGCCATCAAAGCCAATCAGATCCTATTGTCTGCCCCACACTAAGTAGGATCCACTCCCTTCTGATAAGGATAATGGATTGTTCCCCTGAAGGAGAGCCCAAAGATGCCTAAGGTCAAGCCAACTCAGATGACCAAGGTTAGGCTGCCATCTTGA
>NW_022107431.1:23230186-23231911 GCF_000313985.2 Echinops telfairi | reverse complement strand
AGGGGATATTATTTAAAAGGTATTGAGTTTCTGTTACAGAGTGATGATGGCAGCACAACAGGTTAACACAATTAATGTTATGGAATTAATTGTTAATGAGAGTGATTGGAATAACAAATATTTTGTTATATCCATTTGACTACAACAGGAAAACTAAGGTATGACTCTAAATCTCTTAGTTTCAAAGTACTCATCCACAAACAAGGAGCACAATCACTTTCAACCAACCGTCTTCCATCGTTAACCCCCTGCCCTCCCAGTACACACTCACTTTTTTTCTTTCTTTTTTTTCAAATCATTTTATTGGTGGCTGTTACAGCTCTTATCATAATCCATACATCAATTGTATCAAGTATGTTTATACATATGTTGCCATCAACATTTACTTTCTGTTTGAGCCCTTCATATCAGCTCCTCTGTTTTCCCTCCTCCCCACCCTACACTCCCGTTTATACTGGGGAGCTGGACCTACTTTCCTTCCTCCCAACACATTCTGTAACATAGACTGACAGGTTAGTTTATACATCTGGATACTATCTGATTATTACATGTATTTAAAACTAAAAACAATATATATGGTATATATATTTAAATGGTAGTTTCTATCTTTTAATTTCTCAAATGTGTACTCTAAAACATATTGATGGATTGATGGATTATATTATCAAAGAAATTCAATGG
This sequence comes from Echinops telfairi, assembly GCF_000313985.2. Taxonomy (NCBI): domain Eukaryota; kingdom Metazoa; phylum Chordata; class Mammalia; order Afrosoricida; family Tenrecidae; genus Echinops; species Echinops telfairi. Next base: position 23,231,230 of record NW_022107431.1, on the reverse strand, counting down.
TCATCTAATAAGCATAGGCTACACGCACAGCACAATCTATGTATGTCCAAATATGCAGAGCTGGCAATGGCAATCGATTGATTCAGTCACCATGGGCTTATCTGCTGCTACTTAGTCAATAAGATATGATCAAAAAAAAAAAAAAGATATGATCGACTCGGTCTCTGGCCTCATAACGTTTACAACTTCATAGAGAAAATAGGAAATGTTCAAAATTATTAAAATGCACAGTAATGGTAGGAGCTAATGTGCTCTTCAGCACTTAAGACATTATTGTAAAGGCTTAATAAAGGTGCTATGAGAACTAAGCCTGAAATAGTAAGATGTTGACAGGAGAGAACAGAGGGTGGATACATTTATCTATCAAAAATGAAGGAAGAAGTCCAAGCTTCACTGAAGGGATTCTGAAAAACAAGGCACGGGGAATTGAGTGATACGAACAAATGCAATGCTGGACGTGCTCACTTGTCTATCCCAAGTAGCTGGATGACAACTCCCTGGTCAACCACTGGAAGAGATCCATAGCTGCGCCCATTTCAAAGAATGGCAAGCCACTGTAATATGCAAATTATCAAACATCACTAATACCACATGCAAATAAAATTTTGCTGATGACAACTCAAAAACAGTGACACCAGGATGACAGGGAACTGCCAGATATTGTAGCTGGATTCAGAAGAGGACAGAGTGAAGGTTATCGTTGCTGATGGCCGACGGATCTTGGCTGAAAGCAGAGAGTGTCAGAAAGACGTTTACTTGTGTTTTATTGTCTCTGCATGATTGAAAATCAGAGAAGGTGTGTCGGGGCTGCATCTTTTCACCATATTTATTTAATCTACTAAATGCTGAGCAAATAGTCCAATAAACTGGACTCTATGAAGAAGAATACGGCATTAGGATAGGCTGAAAACCCATTATCAACTTGTGATATGCAGATGACCCAACCTTGCTGAAAATAAAGAGGACTTGAAGCACTTACTGATGAAGATCAAATGATGCAGACTTCAATAAGGATTACACCTCAACATAAAGAAAACTAAATTC
>NW_022107431.1:23227040-23229363 GCF_000313985.2 Echinops telfairi | reverse complement strand
AAACAAAGATGAATGCATGCATTTGAACTATGGTCGTAGTGAAGAACATTGAGTCTGCTATAGACTGCCAGGAGTCCACAGATAGAATGCATCGATCGTTGAAGAAGTACAACCATAATGCTCCTTAGAAGTGAGGATGGCAAGACTCTGGATCACCTTTTTTTGACATGCCATAGGGAAACACAGTTCCTCAAGAGATCCTATGCCTGGTCAGGGAGAAAGAGATGGGTTGGCACAGGGGCTGCCCAATGGGTTCAAACACAGAGACGATTGGGCAGATGTTCTTTCCTGCTGTGCATAGGGTCGCTGCGAGTAGAGAACCTATGGTGCCTACAACAATAGCAGTCGCCTGAAGTCTAGCTGTGTCCTCTGTGTGAAACAAAACGTCTGCTGTGAAAGGAAAAAAAGCCCAGGTATCTAGTGAGAGCTACATCACAAAAGGTTGGAGGAGGCCAGGCTGGATCTTGCTGCCCGTGACTTTGAAGCCGAGAGAATTTCTTATCCTCTCCAAGCAACCTCTCTCTCTCCCTGGCCCCGAACATTCCGCTTCCTAGACATTAGCATCTGCTGTCAAGGGCAAAAGAAACTCTGGCCTGTTACTCTCTCCTTTTCTCCTATTTCATGAAGTGCTTGCCATTCCCTTCTATCCTATTACTTCCGACTCCACTAGCACGGTTTGTGTGTGAGTCCGGGAACACATCCATGGACACACACGTGTATCAGAAAGAGATTTATACACAAGAGCAATTGAACATTGAGAAAACATCCCAGCCCAGTCCAGATCAAGTCCATAAGTCTGATATTAGCCCATATGATCGGTCAAATCTATAAATTCCTCTTCAGAGTCACGAAACATATGCAATGAGGTCGAATGTAGAAGATCACAGGCCAGTGGGTAGAAAGTCTTGGATCCAGTGTCATTGGAAACATCTCAGCGCTGGCAGGGGTCTCTGCATCAGGGTGGGTCCATGTGTCTTGTCAGCTGCTATGTCTCCCAGGGTGTCCTTGACAGTAGAAAATCTCTAAGGGAGTGAACGGAGAGAGATAGTGTCTCCTGCCTCCAAGAAGGTATTACCAGATTTCCCAGAATTCTTAGGAGAAGGTCATGCCCACACAGAGGTCTCATTGGCTATGATCTGATTGACAAGCTAGACTCTACCCCTACGCTTAATCCTCAAATTGACAAACGATTATATATCTACCACAGTTTGCTAGCCCATTCCTCCGCTTCCCTCTCTCCTTGCTTTATTATCCTTCCGAAGGTGGTGTTTAGTTACATGACTGAGCATGTACATGATTGTTACATGTAGAGCAGAAAACACCGATGGTAAAGGGTCAACATTAGCTCTTGTAGAGAAGTGCAGATTGGGAAAAAGTTTGGGTTCAGGCAGCAATGGTTATAGATCCTGGTGCCTCGATTTATTAACTTTGTAAATGTAGGTAAGTTACTTTACCCATCTGAGCCTCGAGTTCTCATTTAAATTATTCAGGAAATACAGTAGAAAGCATCTTAATGAAACAGATGGAGACTGATAATTGGCTGGCAAATTTAAAATGCAGCGTAAACTGAGGGATCTCAAACAAACCACATTCATTACACATTGCCTAACATTTTGCGTTTCTTTAGATGAGAGATAGAGTTTAAGGCCATTCGCAATGCAATCTGAATGTCCATTATGTTAAAGTTTGACAATTTTCTCATCTTCATAATTCCCTCACCCATTCTGAATGCAAAAGGAAGTTTTAAAGCAACTGATACTTAACAATCATCATAAGTGGCCAGCTTAGTTTTCACAAATTTCAGTGGTGTACATAATAGTTATTTAGATCATCTAACGAAATGGCAAATACAATTGGCATAAGTAGGTCTGAGGACACAGGACTAATTTTGGGTAAACATACATTGCAAGCACTGAGTAGCATGTGAACATCAGTCTGTTTGTTTAAAGTGAATGGAAAAAATACGAGTATATATCATTAATTGGATAAATGCAGAAGAGTTCAGCATTTTCACTGAAATACTACTTTGCATGAGGACTCCAAAAACAAACAAACAAACAAACAAACAAACCCTTTGCAGTTGAGTCGATTCCAATTCATAGCAACTGCAGGACACAGTGGAACAGCCCCCGAGGAGTTCTGAAGGTCGCTGTCTTTCTGGGACAGGCTGCCACAAGTCTCTGCTACAAACCAACCAGTGAGTTGGTTGGTTGGATTCATTTAGCCATGATTAAAAGGATCATTTTATTATAAAACTGAAAGAGAAATAACTTTAAAATACTTTCTTTTTAAAAAAATATTTTTTAAACATTTTATTAGGGGC
>NW_022107431.1:23224071-23226159 GCF_000313985.2 Echinops telfairi | reverse complement strand
GGTGTGAGTCTGAAGAGGGAACTGTGGAGTCATATCGAACTATTGGACTGGACTGGGATGTTTTCCAGATACACAATTACTTCTTGATATAAAGCTCTTTCTAACACATATGAGTGTTTCTGGGTGTTTCTCTAGTCAACCCTGCCTAACATTCAATCACTTCCTACATGTCAACAAATACACCTTCTCACTCAGCTATTAGGACCCACCATCACCCCCAACCTTTAATATATGGGTAAAATCAATGTGCCAGGCTTATTCTTTTTTGTCTTGTCCACAAGAACTCGGTTTTACTATTGATAAAATAATGCCATTAAGATTGCATTGTATTAAACTTTTTCTTTACTAAATAGCACAATAATTTAAAAGCATCATTAGCAGAACTTTTATTTAGCTCTTGTGAAGTAACTGGATCTAAAATAGAACAGATTATTATATTGACACAAATTGACATATTTCTATTGGGAAAAATAATTTCTTCTTTAGCCTTTGGTATTTTAGAATCACCAACCTTCTAGCTGGCAGCTGAGCACGTAAGCACTGTGCCACCAGGGCTCTTTGTTGCATGACGATAAACAGTAAATACACGCAACATGCTCAGCACAGTACCCAGCATTTAAACTTGTTCAATAACAAGCAGTAACTAAAATAGGATTTGAACCTATTTCTTCTAGTTTCAAAATTCATGGGACTGAAATATCTTTGCAACACTGTCTTTAAAAGCAGATGACAGACATATTGCACTGCTGAAGCTCGTCATCACTTTCGCTCTGTATTTCAGCAACACACACGCTGTCTGTCTTCCATTTGGGCAACAAGGTCAGAGTCACATCTGTCTATATTCCATTTTCTCTAGACTCCCTCAAGCTGAAAATAAAATGACCTAATCATTTTACTAAAAATAATGAAGGAAGCCCAAGAAATTCTCTCCTGAATGGCCAAGAGCACAAATTTATAGGAGGATGCTGATAAAAAAAAAATTTTTAAGGTTTTATAGTAATGAAAATGCTCTCAACACTGTCCTACTGGCAGGGTCTACTGGTAGCCACTAGCTGCATGAAGCTATGGAGCAATTGAAACTTAATCAGTGTGACAGGGGAAGTGAAATTTAATTTTACAGATTTGTATTGAGTTGAGTAATATCATGAGGTTATTACATACCTAGCTGGGCAACACAAAAGTGAGTCAAAATGAGTCCCTTTGTAGGAGAGGAAAATCCAGGTGTAGGTATATTTCCAATGTTTGTCATTAGAAGACCTTTGTTTGGGGCCAGTAATCAGTTCAACTGCAAGATTTAAAAATTTCATTCAGAATGAAAATCCAAGGGATAGGAAGAGAATTTGAGTTTTGCAAAAATACAGCAAATGCACATTCCTAATTATGTCTAAAGCATATCTTATACAAACAACTATATATAAGATGGTCAGTAATTTATTTCAATAAATTATTTAGAAAGATCTACCCTGTAGCTCATCAGTCATAGAAATCCAATTAAGTCTAGTAAGCACCTTTTAGTACATGAAGAAAACACACGAAAGACCAGCTTGTAGGTGGTAGGTCACGAGAGTGACAGCTTGTAGGTCACGAGAGTGACAAAAGATAGTTCTTACCCTCATAGAGCTCAGAGTTTGTGGCAAAACATACATTAAATATTACAGACTCACATAAAGTTGTTGATATCCTGCCTTCGAAACGTAGCAGACATCACTCAATGACAAGTACAACTTAATCTCCCTTAGCAGTCAAACTGATTTTCTTCAGAGCGGCAACGTGTTGGGGTAGATAAGTGCTTTCCCAGCTTCTCCTACAGCAGAGGTCCTTTCAAACAGTGCTGGACAAATCTATACTTAAAAATAACTTTGGGGTGGGAATTTGGTAGTTTTGTTTTCCAGAGGAAAAGGTAAAACAAAAACAAAAACAACCCATGGCTGACACGCTTACCCCTTTCCTCTCCTTTCTGCCTACATTGAATGCACAGAGGAGGGTGGAGCTGCAGCAGCTAACCCAAGAGAACACAGAGGTTCTTCCCATGGTAGCAGTGAAGTGTGAACTCTCACCAGCACCAGCTACTGGTAGACGTTTTACGCC
>NW_022107431.1:23222673-23223631 GCF_000313985.2 Echinops telfairi | reverse complement strand
TCCTCAGGGATGTCTTGCAGGAAGTGAGCCTTGCCAGCTGAAGCAGGGAACTGGCTAAGGCAATTGTACCCTGGTCCAACCATCAGAAAGGAAGAGACCCGAGAACTCGAAAGGCAAGGCTCACCTTCAATTAACCCCACATGTGTTTATCGGCCAGGTTGGCACAATAAACTAACTACCTCACCCTTATTGGTTCACACAACTGTGGGTGGCATGACCTGTAACCTTTTAGTCACCGCATTCTAAACAATGGTTACTTGAGTTGCCAGATGCTGACAAGTCAAATCTGAATCACAGTGGCCTGTGTAAAATGGAATGAAACGTTGCCCAGTCCTGTAGCATCTTGGTGAGCATTCGTATGTTTAAATCCATTGGTGTAGCTGACCTAGAGGGCTGATCTCCCAGCACAACCATCTGTTGTGACCTGTAACATTTTCATTGGCTAATTCTTGGAATTGGATCACCAGACCTTGTCTCAGTCTGGAAGTTCTCCCGAGACCTGCCACTACTTGGAATATTGGTTGCATAGCTTCCAGCATCACAGCAACGCCCAAGCCATCACTTTATTGGCAGGTGGTGGAATCAGTACACCCTTCCTTTGCTGAAGTGCCCATCATTCTCTACTTCAAGAATGTGTTTGCTGTTGGAAGTGCTCATCGCTGTACCCCAGATCACACCATCTCAGAAAGGCACTGGTTCAAGTGAAGTGTATCCAAGTGGTTGCTCCAGATTTCTCTAATGGGAACTGAGAGGGCAGGCTCTTCTTTCTTCTCTGGTTGGATGTGAGCCTGGTTGTTTCACTTAGTAGAGTCAGCTGACTTGAGGAAATGAAGTCAATGGCTGAGAACAGAAAACTCCAGGGGGGAGAGCTAGACAGCAGGAGAGTGAGGGACAGGCTGTACTCCAGGCTTCTGTGAGTTGGAAGAGTTAATATCTTTTTCTTTCTTCTCTTAGGCTC
>NW_022107431.1:23215549-23220506 GCF_000313985.2 Echinops telfairi | reverse complement strand
GAAATAAATATGAACACATGCCAACATCTACAGTAGCAACGATGGCATTCTTCAAGTTGTGCCCAACCAAGTCTCACCTTCCTTCTCAGGACTGTTTCTCCCTCATTTAAACCCTTGACCCCTAAGTTTTCTACCCAATCTTCTCAGTTGCTGTTGTCAATGTGACTCCCAGATAGAGAGTTCTGATAAGAGCACAATGGTCAGGGAAGACACTCTTGACTCCAGGTTCAAGAACATGGCCATCAAGTCCATTCTGACTCACGGTGACCCTAGGCTGTTTCCAAGGCTGTAAATCTTGACAAGAGCAGATAGCTTCACCTTTCTACCACAGAGGGGCTAGTGCTTTTGAACTGCTGACCTTGTGGTTAGGAGTGCAACGCTCACTCACCAGTACCGCTCGGGCTCCTTGCTAAGCGAAATATGAAACTGTCAGAGGGGTATGAGACAAAAGTGGTTAGGGAAGTCTTCCCAAAAGCAACACGTAAGAGAAGATCTAATAAGTAAACAGATGCCAGCCTATGGGAGAACGGAACTGAAGCTTTCCCAGCTGCTCCTTCCATCGCACTCCATCAGTGGCACTGTGAATTCAGCAGTGGGCTGCTAACTGCAAGGTTGGTCATTCGAACCCACCAGCTGCTCCACAGGAGAAAGATGAGGCTGTCTGCTCCTATAAAGATGTATAGCCTTGGAAACCCTATATAGGGTCACCAGGAGTCAGATTCAACTCAGTAGCAGTGGCTGAGTTTAAACATAGTAGGGAAGGGTTTCTTGTAAAGAGCTCTTGTAGAGAAGATCTTAAGGTGCCCACAAGCCTACCCAACAGATCTGAAGACAAAAGAAAAAGGCAACACCACTCAGAAATAAAATAGACCCAAATCCTCTACACCACAGCTAAGTCCTGTTTACTTTGTTAACGATCCGCATCTCCTATCCCGCTCCCCAGCTGAATACATTGTGGGAGGAAACTTCTCCCTCCAGGAAATCTGCCAACATACACCATATCCTACAGAGGAGCCTCCCACTTGGGAAGATTTTGGATCAACTTAAGTAACGCCTTTAATCATAGAAACAGTCACATACAGGTGACCAAATATTTGAGGGAAAAGATCATCATTTTTTTAATTGCCTAAAGAGGGAAAAAAAGTTCCTGCAAGATTAAAAAAAAAAGTCTAATCAGTTCTCTCCAATGTCCTTTATAAAACCAGGAATAAATTACACCCATACATCAAGAGCAAGCAACTCAGGAAAAAAGGAGAAATTGGAGAACCACCAAAACATCTGGATAATTGAAAATATAACTGCCAAGATGAAAAATTGAATGAAAGGACTGAATAACATATAGGAAATATTAGTAACCAAACAGGAACCTGGGAAGCAGTCAGGGAAAGCTATCCAAACCGAAAACATGGAAAATACTCGAGAAAAGGTTAGAGATGCTCAAAGTATAAGCAGAAGATATGAGGGGGGATGCTTAAAAAAGTCCAACGAGATATGGAATTAAAAGACAATGGAGTGGGGGAAAAGACCTGACACCAAGGGCTCAAGTAGAAAGCAAATGTTTTGAAAATGATGATGGCAACCTATGTACAAATGTGCTTGCCCCAATGAGATGATGGATGGATTGTGATAAGAGCTGTACGAGCCCCCAGTAAAATGATTTTTGTTTTAAAGACAATGGAACTTTCCCACAAACTTTTTGAAGCCCTCTTGTGTGTATGTGTGTGGAGCCGGGGTGGAGGTGGGGGTTAGGAGGGTGGGAAAGGGGGGACTGAAAACAAAGAGGGAAAACTTATCAAATAAATAGTAAAAAATGTCTGCCAGCTGAAGGCAATGTTTCTTCAAATCAAAGGAGCCAACCTAGCGTCAAGGGATGCGAACAAATTTCAGGCATATCCTGACCAAAGGATACACAGAATTTCTGTAAAGCTTTGAAAGAAAAAGCAACAGCCTACAAAGGATTGGGAATAGTTTGATATCAGCAGTACCAGAGAGGATGGGTGCTAGAAGATACTGAGGCAATGCCTTCAATGGGAAAATGATTTTGACGCTAGAATACTAATGAGCAAAATAAGGACATTTTCAGGCATTTAAGAACTCAGATATTTCATCTCCCATTTACTATTTCTTGGGGGGGGGAAACTCCTCAACAAAGTGATTGCTGTTGCTGCAGCAATTAGGTGCCACCGGGTTGGCCGAGGCTCACAGTGTCCCTGTGTACAACAGAAGGAAAGACCCCGGTCCGCACCGTCCTCGCAGTGCTTCCCATGTTGGAGCCCGCTGCTGCAACCATGGGGTCAGTCCATCGCATCAAGGTCGCTGGCCCTGGACTCTAACGAGTGTGACGTCCTTTTCCAGGGACTGTCTCTCCAATGACTAGCTAACACGAAAGAAGAAGGTAAAGAGTCAAAAAATTTTAAACGTATCTAACAAATAGTTGAGTGTTTTAAAAAAAGAGTCCCAGATGCTTAGCTGTGCCATATTGGTGAATATTAAAATATGAATCCCAATTAGTCGTGGAAAAAAAATATTTCCAAGAAGTGCCATTTTTTTTCCACAAATAAAGCATGTGCTAGCTCAGAACTGTTCTACCTCACTTCATCATTCCCACGTGCTATCTGGATAGCACGACTTGCAAAAATATGGTAAGCAACTCACACTGACCAAATGTTGAGATGATGCTAGAAATTTCTGAGGACCAATTTAAATAGAGTCACCAAAAACTATAAAACCAGTTGTTAAAGAACATTATGGTTCAAATATGAAGTTCAGGAAATCCTGTTATTGAGCAGGATTTATTCTGTAGGACAAAATAAGTTATTTTTTTCATCCAGTGCAAAGGTTCTGTGACAGGTTTTAAGTCAGAGTTATATCCCTTTTTTATGAATCTAATTACACAACTTGTCTCTGCAGCCTGTAGTGATTTCCCAATGATAGTAAATAAAAGCAACACTAACTTAGCACTTCATATGCACCTTAGTCGATGTTCTTTACATTGGTTAACCAAGTGAATCCTTTCAACAGTAGCATAAAGTTAAGTGACTTGCCCAAACAACCAGTATCTGGATCTAAGCAATATGATTGCAGAATTCATAGTCTTACATTTTGCTACACCACTTCTTAGAATGCTCTTGGTCAAATTATAATTTTTGAGAATCAATCCCCAACCTAAAGCAGGAAAAACAGAAAGTTTCATCAGGTCTGTGCTGACTCATGGCTACACCAGGCGTTAGAGCGCACTGCTCCACAAGGTGCCTTGGCTTTACTCTTTAGGCCACGCCTTTCTTCTGAAGCACAACGGGGTGGCTTCCAACTGCCAGCCTTTCAGTTAGTGGGGGGTAACCATTGTCAAAACTCAGGGACCTGGTGATAATTAGAAAACATAACATAAATTATATAAATCCTAACACTGTAAAAGGAATGATGAACCAAAACGAAGGAGAGGGAGAGGGATGTATAAGTGGGCTATTTTTCTGATCCCCTTACATTGAACTTTCATCAAAGAGCTATGTAATAGAAAATATTAAAGTATTTTTATAAATTTAACACACAAATATGTAAGATTTTATAAATGTATATAAAACACGCATGGGGGGGTGGGGGTGGGGGGCTTCAAAAAGTCCACGGAAAAACTACATAGTCTTTTACTTCTATTTTTCCATGAAGTTGGGAAGCAGAGAGGTCATGGGCCTGACCAAAACTGCTCATATTTCAAGGCAAGTATCCAAAGATGGTGTGTGGTTTTAATAAATGAAGACTATATACAAGATCAACTCCACACCAATACATTTTGTTTTGTTTGGGATATATGTGTGTTATATTCAACTTAAGCGTATGCCGTAATTACCAGGGAGACTAAAAGCAGAAGAGGTTAAAGTTGATACAAGAATAGAAATACAACCAAACTTTTCAACGCTCCCGGGTTAGCCCTGTAAAACCAGGTATAAACGGCAGAGGGCGCCTTTGTATTCCTGTGCGACTACAAAAGGACAACAAACGCTACTAGACTGTAAAACCCGGCGCTATGCAAACGGAAAGGATAATCTATAAACATATCCCTGTGTATTTACCTTCCTTGCCAATTGTTTGGTTCCACATCACAATGACTTAATTTTTCTATAATGATTTCTAAAGATGTATTAAGTCCACTGAATTATGCAATGAGTCAAATACATTTTGCTATACATTATGTGTACTTCGTACTATCTGTTAAAATAAAACACAATCGCCAAACTGCCATCTTCCCTCGTTCATTTAAAAATGTAATCCCACTGCTTTCGAGCCCATTCTGACCTATACTGACCCTGTAGTAAGGGGTAGAACTGCCCCTGGGGGTCTCCGAGATTGGGTAGCAAGCCTTACCTTTACCTAAAGGGCCCTAAACATTCACATCGACCTGGTGGAAGTCTACAGGGATAGAAACTTTTCAAGGTAAAATGTAGCAATCCTACCCTTTCATCTACCAAATTCACTTCCAAGGCTCTGCCCTTCAGAACCGCTCCCCAAAGCTCAAAGGTTAACGCTAACGTGACTTTCAATTAAGCTGTAACTTGGACCGAAGCAAACTGAAAACAGCTTAAGTGCCCTTTGGAATGTGAGTGATGCATCCAGACAACGGAATATTAAAAACGAAAAAAATATGCGTAATGACTCTGAAATGTCGTATATTTAAATACAAGATTAGATGGAATGTATATACAGTATAATACATTTTTTTTAAATACACACTGAGATATTAGGCAGTAGGCTTAACGGTGTGTTCAGGAGACACTTTTTTAAAAACTTGGTCTATTTCTGTATTTGACGTTTTCTTTGAAATCAGCACGTCTGGCTTGTGTATTTTTAAAAACTCAAGGCACATTACAATTGTCAAGCATGCAGGATGAGAAAAGAATTCTAAAATGGGGCCTCTGGGTGCTTTCTCGAGTAAGCTGATGAAAATGAGGTCACGCTCAACAGC
>NW_022107431.1:23210004-23214424 GCF_000313985.2 Echinops telfairi | reverse complement strand
AAAAAAAAAAAAAAAAGAGCTTTAACAACCCTACGCGGTCCGAAGGTGCTCTGCTGGGTGGAAGTGACGCCAGTTTTGACCAGAAGCGAGCACAAAAACACTTTTTTGTCTTGTTCAATTGGATGCCTGAAAAGACACAGAAGCACTATTTTTTACAAATTAAATAGTTTTTATTTTAGCATCTGTAAGATGGGATGGAGTAAATCATCTTCTTTCTAACGTTAAAGCCAAGAACTTATAATTCTGTAATTAATAATTGTATAACTTCTTTAATAATATTTAATCATCAGTCATAAATCTTTGCTATTTTGTTAATATTTAATAAATGTTAATGCGACGTTTTAATATTTAAATACATTAAATAATAAACATTCAATAAGTCATAAAAGGGAGAAAGGCGGGGTTTTCTCCTCCCGTGATGAGCGAAGTAAGGTCTTGGAAGCCCCCAGGCCACGTCTACCAGGGGTCCGGTCGCTGTGAATTTGCATCCACTCAATGGCAGTGAGTTTCGTTGGAGGCTCTCTTCTTTTTAAAGTCATACAAAAAGCTCATGTTTAAAATACGCATTCCATGAAAGTCAACACTTTTCCTATTTAAACTATTTTTTCAATCAAGAAGCAGTTTTATAGTTATCTGTTAAAAATATTTACATGCATGGGTTGAGTGAAGCCAATTTGTCACAGCTGTAAGATAAACAGATGTTCCTTGTATGTTATGGGCGTGCTGCTCCATTAAGCAAACGACTCCTGTTCTTGTGCATACAGAGGTGCCAGCACTGTTCATAAAAGAAATCTCCAAATGCACGAAAGATACATTGTTACTGAGATTTGAAAGCTTGTCAATTGTGAAAAGCCAAAATTCCATGCATTCAGAGCATCAAAAACTAAAAACAAGTACCAAACAAAATTGTAAGCCATCTAAACTCATTCAGCCCGTGGAATTGTTAAGTTCCATCGAGTCACAGCGACCCTCTGCCCAACGGGGCACAGCACTGCGCGGTCCTGCTCCGTCCTCCCAATCCTTCCCATGAGCCCATCGTCGCAGACACTGTCCGTCCATCTCGTGGAGGACTCTCCTCTTTTTATGCTGCCCCTCCACTTGACCAAGCAGGATGGCCTTCTCCAGGGAACAGTTAGTAGACTAATAATACATTTCGCTCAGAAGTATGGATTTTTCCCTCCAAGTTTGGTTGGTTGCTAAGCGTAGGGATAAACATCCAGAAGAATGTGAAGACAGCAAGGCTGGCCAAAGATGGCTGAGTTCGGTAGCAAAAACAGATAGTCAATCACGGTGGCAAGTGGCTCCGTTGATTCACATTGGTATTACGAAATATTTCTAGATTAATTTCAGGAAATCAAGAGGCCTTTGGTCATGCAGGGAGGGCTCTGTCTACGAAGGAGTTTGGACTCCGGGGAATCTCACTGCTTTAGGACCACCCCACCCCTGCCCCCAACGGTCAGTTCGGTGCTGCTTTCCAGGTGGCACGGTGCCCGCCGGATCTTCTGGAGTGAGTCCTGCGCACCCTGCAGATGGACACCAACAAAAGAAGACTATTGTTCTAGTTCCTTTCCTCCTCTTTACCACAGGAGGTGTCGTGGCTACATAGTAGCCTGCAACCGACATCATCAGCCAGTTCGAATTTCCCAGCAGCTGCTCCGCGAGAGAAAGGCTGGGCTCTCACCTGTCTTGGAAATACAGTGTTCCTATGAACCAGCATTGCCTCCATGGCAGTGAGTTTGGCTTTGGCCTCTTTTACCATGGAGTAGCTATATGGCAGCGTCCTTTTATGGTTTGGATTTAAATGCACAATGCATTTGATGACCACGTGGTGCACCAATTAAAACTCTAGGGAGAAGAAATCAGGCCAAAATATGGGTGAAAGGCTGCATTCAAAACCTGTCATTCCTGGCTGATAACGTAAATTGCTAGCCATACAATTATCAAAGGTAATCTGCCTTGAGCCCTTAGTATGTGCCAAGCAAGCACATAGTTTTCATACTTGTGTTATCTCATTTAAGCTTCTACCAATCAGGAGGCAACTAACATTGCTGAGGAGCCTTAAGACACACAAAGTTTGAACGAACAGTCCACAGCGAAGAAGACTGCTCACAGAAAGATCTATCCCTTTTAGCTAAAGAAGAGGTGGAAGGATGCCTCCATAAAGGTTACAGTCTATTCTGTCTTGTGGGGTCGCTAAGAACTGATATAATGACAATGGCAATGGGTAATAGGTATAGATACAGACATTTGGTTTCAGATAAGGAAAATCACTTGCTGGAGGCATTTAAATCTCATCATATTTAAATAACTTATTCTCTATGGTTTCTTAATAGAAAAAAAGGCATGTTTAGTAAAGTAAGAGGTCAACAAAAATTAGGGACTCCCTTAATTAGATGAATTGACACAATAATCAAAATAGCACAAACACATGAAAGATCATGAAGGTGACAAAGGCTTGGACACTGTTTCCTTCTGTCTTATGTAAATTCGTCATGAGCTGGAATCAACTCGACAGTCACTCACTTTTTTTCACCACTGTAACTTGGTCTTTCGTAAGGATGAAACTAATGACTCACAAATGGCAGTCTGAATTGTTCATCGAGTCAGTGAAGACATACATACATATATATGTGTTGATGGTTACAGTAGGTTTGAGCTCAGGCCCTAGAAAATGATCATCATTATCTTTATACATTGATCCTGTTGAGGAAGAAACAGCTTTAAGAAGTCAAGGAAAATGATTTTACTATTGAATTACAATATTATTTCCAGCTCCATTTTTTCTTCTTCGGCCCTCCACCTGTGATTTCTTTTCACATTTCAGACAATTGTGGTATTTATTAAAAGGGATTATTTAGAAAATCCACTTGAGGTCAGATTCTTGATACCATGGCGACAAGCTGAATTTAGAGCAAGAAACAGCTCAATAGAATAACATATTCTGATAACAATGTTTCAAAGACCTAACCAATTTATTGTCGTTGGAATTTAATTTCTAAAGTGCAATCTCATACACAAATCCAATATTTCTTGAAGAAGTGTTAAATTCAAATCTAATGCTCCAGGATCCAATTCACATGTAAATTCTCTAGAAACCCCTTAAGGAAAGCTATTACTTAGATTTCCAGTGATTTATGTTTTCTGAAGCAATCTTTCACGAGTCACTGAGTTATCATAAGTCTTCCCTTCTAATATCATGTATGTATATGCACACTCACTGATTAAGTAAGCCGCCTTTCATGCAAAGGATACAAGAATCTTTGTATGAGCTTATCACTCTTCAGAGCATAGCTAAAAGTTAAATGTGACTCATATACCATCTCATTTTCCACATATTTGTTTCCTCCCTTGCACAGAGAATTTGAACATAGCTTAGAAACTTGTGCGTTTGCAGCTTTTTGCTGGGTTGGGAAATTGTAGGTTAAACTCGGTGAAGCCCCTCTGGAAATCTAAAAGACTAGAAGGACTGTACTAGAGCAAATGCTCTTGTTTCACAGTATCCCTCCGTTAGGATTTTTTTAATTGTCCATTTTTGATACACATGAAAAATTCACCCAGCTCCAGAAGCTTCTAATCATTCTGAGTTCCACCTCATCCACCATGGGGAAAAGCACTGCACCTTCAGCCTGCTTCTCAGCCATTTGTACTAACATAACTAACATAACATAACCATGTTTAACATTGTCCCCAAGTGTAAAACTACAATGAAGTTGAGCACCTTCTCAAAGACCTTGGCCTCCTCTCCCCTTGGCACATCCCAGTCCACCCTCAGCACTCCAACACCTGCCCTCACCCCGCCCCTCCTCCTTAGGGGAGCACTTCTGGTCAACAGGTGAGTCAAGTCTGGCTTCTTTTAGGCCATGACCGCAGTTGACTTTTCCTAGGTTAAGTGGAGGTCCTGCCAGGACCTCAAAGCTAGAGACACCAGTCTGGAGCTTCTTCCAAGTGTAAAAAGATCCTCCGAGGTCTCAGGTGACCAGAATGGCCTGTTAATCGGAGCCTTTCTCAAAGAGGGTAGAGGGCTCGATATGTCTACCCTGAGGAATAAAGGGTGATGCCTGGAAGGGTTGATTTGAAACTCCCAAAGGAACTTACAAAGAGTTTGAGAGACAGAAAAGAGGTTACTTCGCTGAAAGCAGAGCTGACCAGATTACACTCAAAGGAAGACTGCAGAAGGGTGAAGGCTGGACTTGTGTGAAAGGGGGAGGTTGGGGCTGGGGGGAAACAGGGGGCGAGTATTTTTGAAGGATTTGAACCCTCTGAAATTCGCCCTTTGTGTAACTATTGTTTTATAATAGTAAAGGTATAAATATTTAAAACATAAAATTAATATCAATCGATGCTGAAAAAGCATTTGACAACATCCAACACCAATTCCTGTTTAAGACACTTGAGAAGATAGGAATAGAAGGACAGTTCC
>NW_022107431.1:23202140-23205250 GCF_000313985.2 Echinops telfairi | reverse complement strand
GTGTGTGTGTGTGTGTGCCAATTTGGTTGGGCCAGGATTCTCTGTGGTTTGGCAGTTATGTGAATGATGTAATAACCACCACCAACCCCCATAATGCAATTTGTTGTGATCAATCAGTTGGGATTAGAGTAGGCTACAACATCCTATCTCAGGTGACATTCCTGATCCAGTATAAGAGGAGGTTCCTGGGGTGTAGCTAACATCACCTTTAATCTTAACAAGATATATCAAAGAGAAAAGCTATCAGAGAAAGAGGGACCTACTACCACCAAGAAAGGAGAGCCAGGAGCAGACCACGTCCTTTGGACCAAGGGGTCCCAGTCTGAGAACCTCATGGAGTAAGGAGATTGATCCCAAGACACATGGAGATTTCCAAAGGATGCTGGATCTACAGATGTTGAGATTAGGCAAAGATCCTCCCCTAGGATCAATACAGAAGGTGGTGTCCTGAATTTGGACTTTCACTATTTAAGGATTCTATGAGAAAAAACTTTAAATGACGCAGGAAGCATCAAAAGAAGATAAAAGTTACTGTACCAAAGAGAACTGGTTGAAATTCAACCATTTCAAGAGGCAGCATAGGATCAAGGACAATGGTGTTGAAGAAAGAAGTCCAAAGAGCAGTGAAGTGATTAGCAAACTGCAAGGCTCTGGGAAGGGAGAATACCAGCTGAAGTGTTTCAACAAGTTGACGCAGGACTCAAAGTAGTCATTATTTTATGCTAGAGGTCAGCAAACTACGGCTCTTGAACCATATGCAGCTGTTTCAGTAATTACCTGTGGCTCGGAAGTAAAATTGAAAATGAAAATAAAGCTATCACAGTTTCATTTAAAGGATATTATTCAGATAATGGTGATATCATTTGTTTGTAAAAGCATACTTGTGGCACTAGAATAATTTTTAAATTGTTGTGAGGGACAGAATCAGCTCTTCTGTCTCAAAAGTTTGCCGAACATTGGTCTATGCTAAGACATTTAGAAGATAGCTATTTAGCCAACCAACTGGAGGAGATCTATATTTGTGCCCATTCTAAAATGGGACCTAACTGAATGCAGAAATTAAAGAACAATATCATTAATATCTCATGGAAGCAAAATTTGGCTAAAGATCATTCAAAACTGGTGGCAACAATACATAAACAGAAACCGATCAGAAATTGAAGCCAGATTCATATGAAGTCATAGAACAAGGACTATGATTGCTGAAGCCAGGGGGGTCTTGGCTGAAAGCAGAGAACACCAGAAAGATGTTTACTTGTGCTTTATTGACATGGAAAGACATTCAAGTATATGGATCATAACAAGCTATGGATAACGTTGGGAAGAGGGGGACTTCCAGAACACTTCATCATTCCCATGCGGAACTACCCTGTTTCCCCGAAAGTAAGTCATCCCCCGAAAATAAGACCTATTGAAAGTTTTGTCTCTTGCTGAAATATAAGGCATCCACCCTGAAAATAAGGCCCCCTGAAGTTACCATAACTCTGGGCTCTGAACCATAGCGGCAGGCACCGCCACGCAGGTCAATGTTGGCCACAGCACAGCTGGAGCAGACAGGAAGTGCAAGGTCTCTTTTAATAAAACAATAAACAATAAACAACAAATGTGTACCGTATTCTTCTTCATGGAAAAATAAGACATCCCCTGAAAATAAGACCTAGCGCATCTTTGGGAGCAAAATTTAATATAAAACACTGTCTTATTTTCGGGGAAACAGGGTATATGTGGACCAGCAGCAGTCATTCAAACACATAATTGTGCTCAGTTCTTCATCATAGTGCAGGTCCTCAGTTTACTCAGCACACAGCTTGAAGTAAGTATGGCGAAAGGATACAGCCCTGACACACACCTTTCCTGATTTAAACAACCCTATATCCCTTTGCTCTGTTCAAAGGACCGCCTCTTGGTGTGTATATAAGTTCCACATAGCCCTCTTTAGGTCATTTGATTTTGAGCCCCTGCTTTTCAACAAAAAATGCAATAAACTTGATTCCAGCTAAGAATCTAGGACATGAGGAATTTGCTCCCTTAGAGCCCTGGTCAGCTGTAGGGTTAGCAGTTCAAAACCACCCACCACTTCTCAGGGGGAAAATGAGGCTTTCTACTCCTGTAAAAATTACAGTCTCAGAAACCCACAGTGGGCATTTCTATTCTGTCCTACAGAGTTGCTATGAATGACATTGAATTCGATGGCATGAGTTTGGTTTGGTTTTAGAGCATCCAGTAGTAGTGTGCCTCACAGGAGTGTATTTGCGCCTCACAGTTTTGAGTGCGAAGAAGACAAGTATCTCACATCAGACACTCAACATACAATTACTTTTGAAGTATAAGGCATGGGGTTGGATAATTCCAAACACACGAACAAATATAAAATGTGATCATCACCCTCACTGAGATTATGTGGTACTCGCTGGATATAAATGGATATAAGCAATGAATGACAGCACAAAACATTTAACAACAGTGAATTACTTGCCACAATGACGGTGATGGGCAACATACGGGTCAGAAGAGAACTTGATCATCAAGAACCTTGTGGTAGTTACACACATAATTTCACATCAACTTGATAAACAGTTAATAGGTGTGGAGTCTAGCTTGTCAATTGGGTCACAGCCTGATTGATGCCTCCTTGTGGGAATGGCCTTCTCAAGAGAATTCTGGGAGTTTTCCTTGCTTCCTCCCTGGAGGTGGGATACTCTTTCTCTCTGCTTCACATTCCTGTTGACAAGCCATGAGGAGCTGCATTGAGAAGACACATTCAGAGATGTGGAGGAACCACGTGGAAACCCAAGTCAGTGTTGAGATGCTTCCACCGCCACTGGATCCACAAGACTTTTCTTTTTTTTTCTTTTTTTTTTTTTGAAGGTGCGAGTGAGTGAGTGAGTGAGTGAGACAGTGAGTGAGTTTTTTTTTGAGTGAGTGAGTGAGTGAGTGAGTGAGTGAGACAGTGAGTGAGTGAGTCAGTGAGTGTTGTGAGTGAGAGAGTGAGTGAGTCAGTGAGTGAGTGACTGACTGAGTGAGTGAGAGGGTGAGTCAGTGAGTGGAGTCAGTGAGTGAGTGAGGGAGGGAGTGAGTGAGAGAGTCAGTGAGTGGAGTGAGTGAGTGAG